>NC_056741.1:1375963867-1376061367 GCF_019279795.1 Protopterus annectens | reverse complement strand
TTTTTTTATTGTTTGTAAGATACGGTAGTCAGACATTAGATTTTGTCAACTCCAAGGAGTTTACTGTATATAACTATTTCTCTTTTAGTGTTGTTTGCTGATATAATTAGGAAAGACTGCTTTTGGCTGTTGTATTGTTTTGGAGGTAAGAACATTAATTTTGTTTTGTTTTGTTTGGGGTAAGGAGCAGGCATGAATTTTTTTAGCCAGGTTTCTGTAGAGGTAAAAAGTTTTGGTAAATTCCTAGAATTTGGAAAGAGTTGGGGCTGCACATATTGGACAATGCTTGGTTGTGTTTTGTAGCAGTATTAAAGAGGAGTGGTTTGAGGACTGAGCTTTGTGGAACTCCTATGGTGACAGCTTGAAATGGAGAATAATCCTCATGCCATTTGACTGCTTGTTTTCTTTCAGACGGATAACCATGTAAAGATGTACTGTGAAAGTCTGATGGAAGCAAGTTCAGAGAGTAAGTGCTGATTTGGTATGATCAAAAGCTTCTGACAAGTCTAAAACATTATTAAAACAAGTCTGCCATTATTTCTCAGTTGATTTATAGTGTTAGCAAAATGCATTAGGACAGTGGTTGTACTTATGATGAGGTCTAAAACCGTGCTGTGTTTTGTAATGTAGGTTATTGGAGCTGAGATATTGTACGAGTTTTGTGTGGATATACATTTGAAGGATTTTTGAAAGTGGGGAGAGGACCGCTTTAGGTCTATAATTGATAGCCAGTTGATGTACCCCTTTTCTGTAAAAGAATAACACAGGAATGTTTCCAGATGGCAGGAACATATTGCTCCGATATGGACCTTACTTACAAGTACAGAGATGAGGAAAGCAATGGCATCGGCTGCTGCTTTTAGATATTCTGATGGGAGTTTGTCAGCAGCCAAGGTAGTGGGTTTCAATTTAAGTTCACGTTTTTTATAGTAGAACTAGGTTTTTGGCTTTAGTGACTTTGAGTCATTCTTAGTGTGGCTGACATAATGATGTTTGAAAAACTGTTCTGCTACCTTGTTAAGATGGTCTGTTGAGATTTTGCAAAACTAGTGCGTTAAATAATAAAGATAATTAATATTCCACAATAGCAGCACGTAGCTGATTGCAGCCAAAGGATATATCTGTCAATAATAGGACATTTCTCATTCACTCACAGATACGGGGTGCAGGGACAAGTAGGATCATAACCTGGTAATGATGTACTCATTAACACAGACGTTTAGAGGGTACAGATGATACATAACATCTCTGCAAATTGTGGGAATTACCCATTAAGGGAGAGATATAGTGGTCAACAAGATAAACAACATGTACACCTACCAGTTATATGCATGCCTCATTCTTACTCTGGTTAGTCTCCTGTATTCTCTGATCTAATTCTCAGTCTGACTGCTCAACAATATTTGTCTGCCTGACAGGATTACTGCTTGCAAGCTTATCTTGTTACCTAGTGTCACTAGGTGCTCACTTCTGTACCCACAGATCACTCAGCTGATGCATTCAGGGATTCTGCCCTGGATCAGTGAAAATGTGTAGGATTCACAAAAACAGCAGTCCTGTGAAGTATGCATGATTGGTGGAGGGCAGTATAGGAAGGCAACTGACAAAGGCACACTGAAAATTCATTGCTTAGCCCAGATGAGTGTTAAATTTCTCTGAATTATATGCCTTTCCGTAGAAAGATGCCACTCACTACAAGGTGCCAGACAACAGATTGTCTGGGATAATAAGGTGCTTGTACACCACTTCAATGTCACTTTACAGCAGGGCTCTGTATTACTCTCTATTTGGGCAGCAGCAGCAACTACATTCCACAAACATTTAGTCTACCCACCACTCAGACACTACTCAATAGATATCTTTCTTCTGTGGCAAGAAAATAAATAAAATAGACTATGCCACTCTCCAGATGCATATGTTCTGCACATCCCATTTTGTACTGTTCTGTTAGGTACAACACTTAGATAGCAAAATCAAAACATTCTTAAAATGGCTTGTACTTAAATAGCAGTAACTGGCACTCGGGAGAAGCTTCAAGAGATGCAAAGTTCCCGACTTTCTTGTAAATCTCCTCAAATTTAAAGAAACTAAGCTAATTAATGCAGAAGTGAAATTGCAGTCTAAATCTTGTTACACTTACTCTGTACTTCAGTGTATTTAAAGTACATCTGCCTGGATAATGAACATAACCTGAAAAAATAAGCAAGAAAAACTTGATCATGTACAGTCTCAAGTAGGGCACCCAGCAGGACTTCAGCAGTGAGTGCTATCCTCAAGTACACACACTTCACTTCCATTCCAAGTCCTTGTGTTCACCACATATTTCTTGATTACAGTGACATCTAACATGTATATCTTGCTCCAAGATACAGATGCGGCAGCTGGCACTTAATTCATTATGTTGTTTTCACTGAAATATAATGCACTCCTACCTACATTTGTCCTGACCATTTAAAAAAGAAAATTAAAAAAACAGTGCCCATGTCATTACTTTACACAAAGAAAAGAACAATCAGTGCTCATGTTGTTGTTGTTTCTAAACAAAATTACTCCTTGTATTTTTGTTTTGTTTCTAACTTTTTTTTCTAAAGATACCATGCTTTGAGCACATACTTTTCCCTGTAAAGAAACAACATTCTAATGGTTACTAAAGTTGGAACAACCCATAGTAACACAGGCCCAACATTTAAAAGCAGTCACACCTCTGAACGAATGTTATAGTCTCAGTATCACAATGAATGTCAGTACAGGGTCCATGACTAATGACGCCTCAAACATAACCTCAGCCACTGCAAAACCAACTAACCTGGAATCAAAAGTACAATCAAAACCACAAATTCTGCAACCAGTGACAGCATAATCTCAAGCAAGATGAATGTTTAACAGATTGAGTAGCAGGCAAACATCAGACAAATGCAACCACTGAAATCACAGCTACTACATAAGCTTCCTCACTATATTTATTTTTACATTTAACTAGGTGGGTGAACTAGTACACTGATCTTTTTCAATCACAGGCTCAAGAACTACACAATGCTTAAAATACAAAATAGCATTAAAAAGCAAAAACAAGCACACAGAATATTTCAATGTAAAACAATCAGGACATTTGAGGTGAGGGTCTTCATTAAATGAGAGACAACAAGGCAATTTAGGACACCACGGGAAAGGAATGCTATATGAAGGAGGCCATTTTGTGAAAGGAGTTCTCAGTCATAGTGAGAGTAAAAAGACAGCATAATAATATCATCTACCTTATTAGACTTTAGTGTGAGGGAAAAAGAGGTTCTGTTGAGTGGCAGGAGGCAGACAGACTGCACTTCATTTAAATACTGAAATACGCAATTGGTCCTAATCACATGAAATAGGACTGCACTGTGAGTGTACTCACAATAACAGCAGATACATGATTAGAAGGCTCACTGCTGATTATACTCCTAATCAGTCATCACAAGACTTCATGTGCCTAAGTAGGTATATAAGTAAAGTGCTACTGTTTTATAAAGTCTATTACCATGTAACTAACTGTACTGCATTATAACTTTTTCTTTTTCTGCTATACAATTGTTGTACACATGTTACTATATCATGATTTCTCTCCATGGGCCTTCGCTGGAAACGGGCATTACCCATTCGCAAGAAAGCAAGACTATAAATAAATTATATATGTATGTACACATACACACACAGATAATATACACACTCTCATAAAAAAAACAACATCATTTTATAAAAAGGTGGGGGTGAACATCAGTGATCTGGCTGTAGAATTTCAGAAGATGGATGTCTTTGTGGCCATGTGATAGCATTCTTGCACCATGGCTATCAGAGGGCAGCTTGGTTTTAACAGAATGCAAGCTACACACTGTCCTTCCCTTTTTAATGCCCAGCAGAATTCAGACTGCATGAAGTGCTATACAATCAGGCTAAAGGTGACATAGAAGGGGAAAAATACATTTGTCTGCACTCTGCACAGTCACGTCTACATATATATATATTTTTTCCTCAACTTGGCCAACAAAATGCAAAATAAAAATGGATATCTAGCAAAAAGTGTAAACATTGGAAATACATTTTTATTGATTTTATAATGCAAAAATTGTCTATAGGTTGATTAGATTACCCTAATAAAAGTAAACAAACCAAGTCAGATTTACTTCTTCCCAAACAAATATTTGAAAAAGAGGCATAAATCACCACCTAAAATGTTGTCAACTATACAACGCTCTGAAACACTAACTCCAACCACAAAATAAAACCCCAAACTTATCAAATATAAACAAATCAAGCAGTCTCGCAAATTCAAATCAATGGCAAAAAAGTAAACTAAACAAACATAGGAACCCAACACACACACACACTGCCTACCAATGGGTTTTTGCTGTCTGTTCAAGGACCATAAGTGCAATCCTCAGATCCTGAAAAACTTAAGTATTATTAGACATACTAATTCCTAAATTGCTGCACCTGACAAAATTCAGTTCTCTTCAAGGTACAGTGATCTTGGAGTTAAGTACATATAAGTAGTGGGGTATGGTGGTGATGGGGGGCTTGTCCCCCTGCAAAAAAAAAACACTTTTAATGTGTAACAGCAAGCATCATTCTGTTGTTATTTGAAGATCATACTTAACTTTTCTGAGTTCCAAAACTGATTCAAACTATTGAGTCTGAAGCTTCTGAAAGGGTGCCCCAATCACCCAAGCAACATAACATCTCCCACCTAAACTGAACTTAAAGGCCTAAAACAATTAAAAAATAAGGCATAAAAAGTCATCTAGAAAACAAAGCATAAAAACACATTTCAAATTAAATACAATACAGTAATACAATGATAAAAATGTTAATAAATATAGAAGTTGCATCAAATATTCACAAAACATAACCTTTGAAACAAGCTAAAAGTAAATTTTTTATGTGTAGATGAAACTGAAATGGAAGTGAAATCTGACCTGGGGCATCTTGATATCACAGTACACTCCATTTAGAAAACTTCAAGACACTAGTACAATGGTTTTCCTACAAATGTACACACACACACACACACACACACACACACTAGTCCAAAACTGTAGCCTCTAATAGTAATTGAAACAGGCATGTAAAAAAATGGTAGTAACTTCTGTGCTATAAAACAAAGGGCAGCTGGTTTGCTGTGCAGCTGGGCATTCTGTTACACTGAGTTGTAGACTGAACATATCTGCACAACACACAAGGTGAAAAGGTGGAGGAAGAGACTCTGCCATTAAGCCCCTTTTTTTAAATCTGGGTTCAGACTACTATGCCTGAAATTTCCCTTTGAGACTACCACTACCTGGCTGAAATGGACTGGAACTGTTGTTGCTGTTCACAGTTAGATGAGCCTCCATCTTTCCCCACCATTTCATTGTGGTGGTCCTCCTGTTTGGTGGATATCTGTTTTGGCAGCAACCTTTGTTCAACCTGTTTTTTTGTATTGCTGAATTGTGGACCTGTGTGCAACAGGCAAGACAGAAGGAAGTAAAAAGAGATGCCCCTATTAAGCTCTGTTTTACATCTGAGTTTACACTAGCTATGCGTTGAGGCATTAGCAACGACTTACTAATCTAGCTCTTCCAAACAAAATTATGACCTTTTCACAGTGAGGTAGAAACTACTAGAAAAGACTCTTCCTTATCAAGGAACCAGTTACAAGGTAAGATAACTACTCCTGTTGGTGTTAACCACTTCCTTTGCCGTTGCAGTTGTACTGCCAGTTTTTTGGATCATTCCCGGTATTGTATTAATTTGCAGTTTTACTAATCATACTACGTTGACTAATATTTCACATTTGCTGTCTTGCACTTACACTGCTGTTAGAGTTGTCTGCTGTTGCACTGCTATCTGCTGAGTCTGTTACGAAGTTATTTCATCATTGTTGATACTTAATGCTATCACTAGCCTCCCAAGCTTGACTAAGAAACTCAGACATTAGTATACACAGTAACATACCCATCTTCACACCCACATTTAAGACTCACACCTCTAAGAGTTACAGACCCCAAGCCCTTATTGCTCACTGAGACTGCCTTAAACCATGGTAATGTTTTAGTAATAGGTGACTCTATTGCAAGGCATATGGACACCATGCTCACCAGGCCGGATAACAACAGGGTGACAGCTGTCTTTCTGGAGCCAGGATTCAGTATGAAACAAGGGCACTTAGATCCCTCCATGCTGCTAAATATGATTATGACCAGTCAGTGGTCAGTGTGGGGTGAACGAACTTAGACACTCTACCCAGAGGGATATGCAGAAGGATATGATTGAACTTGCTATGTGCGTCTGAGACAGAAAAGACACTAGTCTTGAGTGGTATTTTGCCATCACCCAGAATGGTGCAGAGATTCAATGACAAGACATTTGGCTTTAATAACTGGCTATGTAGCTGATGGCATTCTTAAGGGGGTCCATTACGTGTCAGCTTGTGATGAGATGGCTGACAAGTCTTCCTGCTTTGCCAGGGATGGCCTTCACCTCTCTTACCAAGCCTTTCATATTCTGGCTAAAACTTTTGCTGTCCCCATAGTGCCATTTTTAGGCAGAGTCCATTTGATTCACACTCTAAACTAGGAAATTCTAATTTGTAACACATTAATGTGGCTCTTCTCAATGCAAGAAATCTTAACAAAAAAAAAACCTGAACTTGAAGCTTTCCTGCAACTTGCACACATTCATATATGTACAGATTCAGAAACATGGTTTCAGAGCAATGAACGAACTCCCTCGATTCTGTGGTATAATGCCTATCACATTCTCAGGCCCACTGGAAATAGGGTTACCACCTTTTCAAATGCTCAAAGTGGGAGAGTTTTGGTACAAACGTCAGATTTTGCAGGCCAAAACATACCCATGGCCAGTACAAAGTGCAGAACTTTTTTTTGCCTAAATATAAACTTATTATTTTAGTTGCTTACTCTGTTTCTTTAACATTTAGGTGTTTCAGATACAGAATCACTTTTTTATGCGACTATTACATAAAATATAGAAAATAATTTTGTCCTAAAATCTCAGGACATTTGCCATTTTTACAATTTTTTTGCAGGACACAACTGCCCAAAGAGGGACTGTCCCTCACAAAGTGGGACAGGTGGTAACCCTAAATGGAAATTGTGGGGGAGCACCAGTATTTGTAAAGGATATAATCATTTCACAACAGATACTTTGGACACCACTGGTGAATTCCTAGAAGTCCAAATTACTCTAAACAAGAGTAATTACCACTTTTTAGCTAGCTACAGAACACTCTCTATGTCCCCTTCAAAGCATGATAGCCATCTCAGCACATTAGCTGAAATTACCATTAAACCAAACACCTTTCTAGTGGGAGACTTCAACTATCCTTCAATAAACTGTTTGGCCTACACTGCCAATTTTCTGTATGCCCAGTGCTTTCTAGACTAGATAAATACCAACTCTCTTTCACAAATAGTTAACTATCCTACTAGGAGGCCCAATATCCTGGATCTAGTCCTCACAAATATGGCTACCTCTTGCACAGCTCCATATGTATCATCATGTACTGTTAAATCATACTATAACTTAGTGATCTTTCCTTTTAAAACTGGTGGTACTTCCTGTAAATAACTCTGTGTTTAGGGACTACTCAAATGCAAACCTTCTTCAGTTACTTGATTACTTAAATAAATTCTGCTGTAAAACTCCTCTGAAGGATCCTATTGCTAGAGCTGCTACCTATGCTTCTGACTTCTACTTCCACTTAAATAGCTGTATTGATAAGGCAGTCCCCATCTGCAACAAATATAATGAGAAACTGAAAAGTAACCCCCTGTGGTGGAATACCCATATAAATAACAAGAGAAAAAAATTACTTGATGCTTATAAGAGGTTTCATTCTACCTACCTTAACAGCACACGTGAGCAAACTAACACAAAGCTTAAGGGAAACATTAGGGAGCTCAAATCTGATTATGAACTTAAAATAGCTTCCAAAACCAAAAATACCTGCAAATTGTTAACTATGTAAAGAAGTTTTTATTAACACCCAACAGTGTTCTGAGCTCGTCCACAGTAATACTACACTCTTTGACCCAAAGGAAATGGCCAATATCCTAGCTAACAAACAGTAACAGTTATCCAGCAGATTAGACAGTACTAGACACAGTACTAGACACCCCCTTTAATTACTATGGAAAAAGTTCTCTCAGCCCTTTCAAAAACTAAGAAAACTTCATCCATGGGCCCTGACAACATACCAGGTTACCTAATTATCAGTGCCAAATATGACGTTTCTGAACCCCTGCTTAACCTCTTTAATCTAAGCCTCTTCACTGGTTACATTCATGTAGCCTCAAAAACAGCTATTCTAATACCACTGCACAAGGATGAACCAATCACAGACCTTGGTAACTACAGACTTATTGGTCCCACCAGATTCGTACGTAACACTATGCAGTACATTATCTCAGACGTTGAAAATCTCTCAACATCAATTTGGCTTTATCAAAAGAAAGTGCTGCCTCTTTAACCTCTAACTTCTTTAAAAAAGTAACTGAAGCAGTGGATAGTGGCTATGTAATGCATAAATCATAGATAGACCTGGCCAAGGCCTTAGACACTATTCCCCATGCAAGCATTACTGATACACTTGTAAATCCTTATATTTTGTGATGGATAGCTAACTGGTTGTCATTACATAACCCCATATGGTTAGAGTAGCAGGTGCCTCTCCTATCTGGCATATATTTCTCAGATCTTCAGGCCAAAACTTCTGGCATATAGTTAACTAAGTTTGTAGATGTCTGTAAATTGGGTAGTGTTATTCGATCTTCAACTGACACAGACACACAACTGGTCCAACATGGCTTAGACCATGTTAAAAATTGGTACATGGAAAATGGTCTCGAATTAAATATAACAAAAATGTACCATAGCTCATTTTGGTAAACAAAACAGATTTATCACTGTATAAGAGAAGCAGCCCTCTGATTAGGCACTGTTGTAAGGGATCTGGGTACTCTTGCTGATAATTCCTTACATTTGACCATCATGTCTCCCCAGCAGTTTCAAAAGCCTTTCATCTGGCCTGTACAATTTCCAAAGGCAACTCCATTAGATCCAAAGAAGTCTTAATTCCCTTTTACTCATATCTTATCAGACTCAATATGGAATATAATGGATTTTTTTAGCATGCATTTCTCTAAACATATCACACAACTTGAGAGACCTCAGAGATTCATAACCAAAAAGATCAGTGTCCTTAAAAATCTTAGTTATCAGGAAAGACTGGCAGCCCTTTATCTGTACTCAGTCTCTTACATACACCTCCATGTTGATCCAAGTCTTTCAAACCATAAAAGATATAACCCTATGTGATCTCCTATTCCTTCACAAAACTAAAGGGTACCTCAAATACCTGGTTAAAGGAACTAAACCTTCATCATCAGATAAGACACATTGGCATGATTCATATCCCATCATATCCCTCACCTCTGGAACAAACGTCCACTACATGTCAAGCAGAGTAGCTTCCCTGCCACCTTCAAGGTAAACCTAAACAATTGAATGGCAGCCTCAAATTCTTTGCCGGTCTAGCTTGTTCACTGCCCTCTTTGAGGCTGGAGATAAATTCTGAATACGTTTTTTTTTTAGCTTGGCTTGAAATAGTCTGCAGACTGACTGCCTAGTTCTTGTTTATAAACTGATAAATCATTACTGAACTAATACATGCCACTGAATTGTACCTGCAGTTAAATGGATTTGTGATAACCATTTGAAACGTTGGGACAAGGTAGACTGAGTCCTGATAGCTCCCCTATCATTGGGTATGATATACGCTGGGGGGTCCTGACACCAGCACCATTCCTGCAAGAAGACTTGATGTAGGGCAGTCAATAGACATTAAGCAGGTACATTTCACAATTATTCTTAATAAGTAATTTACAACTTACATTCACAGCAAAGATAACCCTGTAATACCAACTCAAGTATTTTACAGAACGCAATACAACAGAATTATTTAGGTTGGAACAAGTTCAGGACTGGAGTTCGACATTGTATGGAATCACATTGCCTCCTGATGATTCCACCCCTCACTCAGCCCCCACCACCATAAACATATAAAAATTGTAAGCTCAAGGTCCAGGCACCCCAACATAAGTGTCGAATTCCAGCATCAATCAATTCTGCATTAATTAATTCTTGCAGTATCCACATCATCACAATATTCAGAAAGGCAGCATCAACACCATTCTGAACATTTGGCCCTCTTTGGGAATGACTACATTTCTAATCTCCTTGCAAATACTTTAAAAGTTTAGCTGCAAAAATTGACTTTATGCATTTTTCAGCTAAATGATATATTCCTCAAACCAAGGTAGCACTAGTGGAAATGCATAAATCATTGCTGGACTACACTGGCAGAGCAGGAAATGTGCAGAAACCTGAGTACTTTAACAATGACTATGCAGTGAGCGAAGAACAACAAAAGGCAGACAGTCCCTCTTCATGTATTACAGAAACAAATCATCTCACAAACTGTTTACGAGAAGCAGAAAAAATCAAGAGATTCCTACCCGAGCAATTTCTGCATATGCAAGTCCTAGAATTCCCTCCCAATTTGATCCATTGATGAAAAATTTATCTGAAACTGTAATGGCAGCAATGTTGGCTCTGACACTGACGTTTGGGCCATGAGGTATGGTGACAATGTCGGTTCCCAGCTCTCCTTCCCATTTACCTTGGGTATAAGGTACATATACACTCTTTCGTAAGTCCCTGTAGGTGCTAGAGCTGTAACAGAAAACATTTATTATGTTATCATCCATGAATAAATGTAACATTTTATCAAACTTTGCAAAGTAATATTTACAAAATGTATGTGTCACTAATATTGCATATTTAGCTTTCCTAAATAAGGTATAAAATACAGCAACTTACATGTTGCTACAGGATAACAGGACTCCTTTGTAAATGAGGCATAAGACAGATCTGAGTGCCTCACACATGGAAAAAAAATGCTGTTGTGCCCCTCCCTAAACACAATACTCCATTCATAAGTAAAAGGCTCCCACTACCTTTCATTTTAAATTCTGAATGATGGTGTTCAGAAAGCCAAGTGATATAAGCCAGACTAATTGCCAGGTGATCAAATCTGAAACTCTTTTTTTCCATTTATTCATTTTACTTCTGCATTGATGTACCAAACTCTTAAACTGATTCATTTCATTAACAATGCTTTTTAGACAGTCTGCACCATATGACATCATATTCAGAGAAGACAGCAAAAGATTCCTGGAGGACAATGAGAAACACTCATTTAAAGAGATATCTATAGAGTAACAGAGAATTATAAGTTGGTCTTTGACCATAACCAAGTTATTATGTGTTTGAGACATGGATGTTAAGAAATTCATCTTGAGAATGGAGTGGAGTGGAGTGAAGTGATGCCTGTGAGGTGAATTTTGACATTCCTGTCAAGAATACCTGACAACCTGGTTATGACTGGAGGGACACAGTTATAATTCTTTGTGTTGCAAGGAGTTTTAGTTGCCCCAATGTATTACTAGTTACAGGAAAACACTGTATGAGTGCAGTGTTTTTACAGCTTTAAAAGCTGTAAAACCCAGAGCCAGAAGCTAAGTATCAATGGCTTTAAAAGCTTTTATACACTTCATTCCATCACACATTTTGTGTGACTGCATACTGCATCACAGCTTTTTAAAGCTGATTTAACTTTTTGTCACTGTTGCACTCTAGTGTGAGACTAGACCTTAATGCATTGAGAGGCATATAGCAAAACTTTAAGCACCTTTCTTACTCCAGAAAGATGCTTACAAAGTTGACTTTTCCCAAATCTGGAGGATATTCCTGGTGCTCTATGTACCACAGGAGTTTTATGCAGGGCGATTTCATCCTTTAAGGATACCACGTCAATGTTAATGTATCCAATTAGAACGGAGATGAACATGTACCTTCTTGTTTGTGTCTAAAATGGTGAGTGCATTGTTCGAGCTGTCAGAACACAGGATGGCTCACATAGCTGCAGGCTGCCAGAGTTGAACATAAAAAGGCAGACAATCTGGGAAAACAGGTAGCTTTCCGAACTGAAGCATAGTACAGATGGTGAACCATGATCCCTTGTCAGGGACTGGCTGACAAGAATTTGAAACTGGCAGAACATGGATACCAAACACAGAATGGATAACAGAAATATGAGTAATCAGGACATGGACACCATTCAGGAAATGGCTGACTGACTTGGGAAGTACCAGATTAGGAATCAAACAGCACTAAGTAACTAACAATAAAAATAATAAAAGTGCATGCAATGAAAATCACAAAACTGAACATATTTTGTAACAGTACCAATCAATAAATTAATGGTACTGCCTAACCAAAATATACTGCATGGATACAAGTCAAAACGCCAAACAGAGCAAGCATCTGTTAGTGCTGAATAATTACTTGAATTAGTGAAGGACTGCACCAATATAACAACAGGGAGGTAGAGACAGAATTATAAGGTTGCAGAGAGGCAGCCGATAGTGCGAATGAGACAATGTACAATAATCTATTAACCAGCCCCCTTTTTCCCATTTTTTTTCTACATGGGGTCAGGGTATTGTGTTAACTGTCGCCAACTCTCTCGATTCAGTGCCACACTACTGCCTTCTTCAACACTCACGCCTGACTGTCGCAGATATTCTTTCACACAATCCATCCACCTGTTTGCTAGACATCCTAGCTTCCTCTTACCTTCTTCCTGTCTGTTCCTCACCAGATTGTCTTCTTTTCTGCATGTGTCTAAACCACCGTAATCTGTTCTCTTTGATCTTTTCTGCAATTGGAGCTACTTTGGCTTCTGCTCTTATGTCCTCATTTGTTCATCTGTCCCACAGTGCGTTTCCTGCCACCTTTTTCAGGCACTTCGTTTCCATCACCTCTATCTTCTTCAGCTGTTCTGCCTTTTCTGCCCAGGTTTCTGTACCATACAGTAGCACAGGTAACACCACTGTCTTGTACACTTTACTTTTCAGCTTCTTTGGCATTCGTCTGCCATAGACTACACCTGACACTCTATGCCAGTTGACTGGAGCCCCTCTGATTCTAGCTTTGACCTCTTCATTCAGACTTCCCTTCTCCTCAACTACCCCTCCCAGATACTTGAAGTTGTTTACCTGTTCCACTATCTTCCCTTCTATCTCCATTCTCAGCTTCTGATTTCCCCAATTTGCTGCCATTACCACCGTCTTATCTGTGCTTAGTTTCATCCTATGTGCCTTCAGTTTTGCATTCTATTCTCCTATCCTTCGATGAAGTTCTAGCACAGAGTCAGCCTGTAATACCACATCATCTGCATACAGCAACTTTGTTGATCTGTCCCCTCCCACCCGTTTGCTAATGTAGTCCATCACCAGTGGGCTTGGAGCTGAACCCTGGTGTACATCCATTCCCACTGGGAACCTCTCTGTGACGCCGAACACTGTTCGTACTTGAGTTATTGGGTCCTTCTACATAGCCTGCACTAATTCTACCAATGTTTCTGGGATTTCAAACTACCATAGTACTGCCCAGATCAGCTTTCTTGGGACCTTGTCATATGCTTTCTCCAAGTCTAGGAATGCCCAGTTGGACTTTCTCATCTCCAGCTTCTTCTCAAGTATCTGTCTCACTGCAAACATCGGGTTAGTTGTGCTGCACCCTGATCTGAATCCGAACTTCTCATCTCCCGTCTTACATTCTACTACTCTGCAACTCTGCGTATCCATTTATCAATCACCCTTTCCAGAACTTTCATGCAATGTGATAGGAGTTTGATGCCTCTGTACTGCTCACAGTTGTGGATGTACCCTTTGTCCTTGTACACTGGCATACGTATGCTTATTCTCCAAATAATAATAGTACCTGGGATACGCCTTCCTCTCCGCACTGCTATTAGTACCCTCAGGAGCCATTTCTCCCCATCTCACCCAGCATCTTTATCATATCTGCTATGACCTCATCTGAGCCTGCTGCTTTCCCTGACTTTATTTTCCTTAGTGCTGTTCGTTCGTCTTCTAGGGTGGGCTCCTCCTCTTCTCTCATCGTAGATGTTTCCAGGACAGTACAGCTTTTGTGGGGTTTTCTTCATTCAGAAGCTGCCGGAAATACTCCTTCCATCTGCCTTTGATGTCCTATGGTCTGGTGAACAGGTTGTTGTTAGCATCCCTTATGAAGGGTGTCTGACTATCTTCTTTATCTTTCTGACTTTGCCTTGCAACCTGACACCAGTAATCCTTCCTAGCTTGGTCAGTCTTTTTCTACCTCCCACTTCTTCCTACACTCCTCCTTTCTTTTCTTCTTTGGACTTCTGCATTCCACGACCAGCTTTCCTTATGTACTTTATTTCCATATCTGGCTCGGCCTCTTTTCTGTAGTTCTAACAATGCTGTTTTTAGGTGCTGCCATTATTGTTCAGATCCAGCTATTTCCTCTTCTTCTTGGGGTGCTAGAGCCCTGAGTAATTCCTTGAACTGTTGTACTTTCTCTCCAGTCAACTTCCAGGTCTTCGGCCTGGTCACTGTTGACCTTAGAGTCTTCTCTGACTACTGCTTGCAGCTGATTGTGGCAATTACTGGTTTATGCTCTGGGCTGACTGTTTCACTGGGGATGACTTTGCAATCATGGATTCTACCCCAGTGCCTTTTCCTTGCTAGAAGGAAGTCTATCCGAGTTGCATGTTGGCTACCCTGTATGTGATCTTATGACTATATGTCTTTCTGAACCATGTGTTGGCTACTATCAAGCCATTTGCCAAATAGAAGTCTAGAATGGCTTCTCTTTCTTTATTCCTGTTGCCCACCCCTGTGGACCCAGGCAGTCCTCATATTCTGTTCTGTCTGCCCTGATATGTGCATTCAAGTCACCCATTATCAACACCAATTCCTGTTGTCTTGCTTTATACAGTAGGTCCTGCAACTGCTGTCTGAATGCACTCTTTTCCTTACTATCACAACCCTGCTGTGGGGCACAGGCTGAGATTATGAATACTGCCCTATCATTACATTGGAGTCTGACTGCCATGAGTCTGTCATTAATTCTGATGATATCCCTCATTGCCTTCCGAAGCCTCTCTCACCACAATTCCTACACCATTTCTAGCCTGTCCCCCTCCTGAGTAGTAGAGTCTGGATTCCAAGACAAGTGGCTTTGCTGCACTGCCCTTCCATCTCGTCTCTTGGATACATCGGATATCCAGCCGCCTCTGTATCATCAAGTCATCCACTACCAAGCTGCGTGCTGTCCGTGAACCTACATTAAGTGTAGCAATTCTCAGTTCATGTTTGGCAGGTTAGTTGGTTTTGCATCCAGCTTTCACTCAACAGAGCTATCCCAGGTAACCCAGGCTGGGCAACTAGACACTGGCTGGCCAGTAGCTTATTGACCCAGGGCTGCTGGGTTTTATGGCGGACACACACTGGCCCATAGGGGCACATATATCCCTCCCATCGTTAGCAAGGGTCCCTGGAGTAGGCTGGAGTAGGCTGGGTCCTCAACCCACTTATCACCAGTAACTACCCATGCCCAGTTTGGCGATATTAGTCAACATGACCAAATCACCTAGCTCCATATTTTACACTGAGTGGCTAGCCCTGCCACAGCATGCAGTCTGTAATCCACATTCTCCTATCTTGAGGATAATGGGCACCACAGTGCACCAAAGCGGTTGGTCTGTACAACTCTTCCCACTATAGGACACCATGTAGAGTCTGTGCTGCTGCCTACAGCTTCATTCATTGGTGAGTTTGAGATGGAAACACTCAGCATGTTTTTTGGACATGGGAGAAACCCCACTGAGACACAGGGAGAACATGCAAACTCCAAACAGGTATTGGTCAGATTGAACCTTGTATCTTGTGCATGGGAAGCGAAGACCTTAACCATTATGCCAACTTGTCTCTATTAATTTATTATCTACACTCTATTAATCTACATTCTGCAGTGATTAATTTCAAGCATCGTCTGTGAGGAAAAATGTACATATAATAAATTGTTTTAAGGAATATAAAATACATCCTGCTTCAATGGAACAGATGGATAAATCCATGACCACAACCCAGACAACCTGAGTTTGATTACAAGCTCAGGAAACTTGGAGCTGGCATGGGGGAGGGTGGTGGTAGGGGAAATCTGGGGTTTAGTCACTAACTCTGATAGTGATACTGCTGCTCTGCCAGTAACCTGGTGCTGCTTCAGTACACAGAAGCAAGTGTTTGAGAGATACACTGCTATGAAAGTTGGAGGGCAAACCCTCTTGATGCCATTTCACAAAAAAAATTGCCCAGCCTCCACAAGCACCAGTGGTATCCTGCTTGTCCACTTCTCTGCTACAGGACTCGTTTTGCCAGGGTGGGGAAGGCTGGTGACCCCAGATCAGCAGTTGATAGGTACAGAATGGAGTATGGACTTAAGTAGAACAATATAAAAAGGAAACAACACACTTAGAAATGCCAAGTACTTTATTAAGAAAACAAGGAGCAAAGCTTTTGGGTAAAAACCATTCTTCAGTGCTGAATAAAAATAGTTTTAATAAAGTGATTTATACAGTAATCAGATTCAAAACACATGACACAGTTAACCAATAAAACATTAGAATCAATTAAAATCAATCAAAATATTAAAACTGGATGCTCACATTGTAATATGTGAATTAAGAGAGATGTAATTGCATCTGTTTCTTAATTAAAATAGGTTTGATTGCAACCACATTATTGATACCAGGTTTCATATCTGCCTGCAGTCTTAAAATCCAACTGTATTCACTAAGTTCAAGTTGACATCCCCACCCTCTGATATGTTTATATTTGATATCAATTACCCTGAATTTATATTCATTACCTGGCCCAGCTTCTAAAACATGTTTAGCCAAGGCCTTTGTCTGTATGTTACTTCGTACATCTGATTTATGTTCTGTCACTCAATCTTTTCATTTTCAACAAGACTTTCCCACATAGAAAGAAGGACATTTAATACAAGTACTCAAATAGACTGCATTCACAGTACTGTATGTTGCTGAACAATCAAATACATACATCCTCTTAATTACAGGATGTATGAAGGTATGATCAGAAAGCATGTCCCACAGCAACTGCAATTATGACAAGGAAATGTGCCATACCCATTGGATGCCCACTTCTTATGTTCTGAGTTAAGATCTTTATAACATAGCCTTCTTTTCAGGTTTTTAGGCTTACCTAATATGCTCGCCAGTTCAGACAGAGCCCTCACAAAACTCCAATTTGGATATATAACTCTCTTAACATCATTAGTCACATACCTACTAGTGTTATCCTGTATGTGTCTGCCGTTATTTAAAATTTGCAAATCATTATTCATTCTCTCATTACCAGAATATTTGAAAAAAGGTCTAGCAGTTGTCCCCCTATAAATAAATACTTCAATCATTGTTCCCTGTATTAGTGCATTTTCATAACCTCTTTCATGAAATTCCAAAGCTATCTCATCCATCTTTCTCTTACATACGTCTTCATTAGTACTTAATCTACTAGCACTCAACTGAACTTTTACAATCCCATTAAAAACATGGGGTGCATGTATACTTCGCCTATGGGTATATTTGTTCGCATTCACTTCCTATATATACACTAGTGTTTATTGTTCCCTCATTCTTAGATAGCCAGGTAGTCTTTTTAGATGTAAGCCTATCAGAACAGGTCATTTTAAGCCTCAAAAAATCTGTTGTTTAATTAAGATACTCTACAAATTCAATCAATGTATCTCTATTGTCTCCCCAAATCAAAGAGCAGTCATCTACAAAGTGTCGATAAAACAATACCTTACAGTTTAATGCATTCCTGTCACTAAACATAAACACACAACTTCAGTCACTGTCCTTTTATAATTTAACAGTCAGTAATGCCTAGAGTTCATTTGAAACCAGTCAGTAATACCTAGAGAGTTTCAGTTTTTCTGGAATGCCTAAGTTGTAAATTGTCATGTCTGCTTTACTTAAAACAGTCACTTGCGTTTTAGGATCAATGCTGTTTTACTTATAACAGTCAATTCTGCTTTACTTAGAGGAGTCAGTCAGTAATGCCAGTGAGTTTTGTTCAGAAAAATGGCACATGAACATCTCTGATTTTCTTTCATACATATGCAGTCTTTTTTTGCCTCATATTTGTATTTTTTACTTAGTTTTAACCAGGTCCCAGAGCACTGTCTGGTTAAGTGACTTTCTCAGTGTCGCACAGTAATCAAACAGGAAGAAAAATCAAACCCTGTACTCTTGACTATAGAAAACAGCTCATTAAGAGCTCAGAGCCTTAATATTCTGCACTACCTGTTTAGACCTTTCTTGACACTATTTTCTGATAAATCCCTTAGGATTACAGACACACAATAATGCCATTCATTTGACTTTCATATTTCCTGTTTAGAAAATGCATGCAACATCTCTTCTATTAACTTTGGGTCTAGGCTGCTAATGAGTTACTTCCTATAGTCAAATGTACAGTATTTGAATCCTTCCATTTCAGTTTGCCTACTGTGTGACTTAGCAAGTCATTCAGATAGTGGCCCTGGTTCACCCTTGAAAAGGGGCACTTTGCTCGGTGTGTTTACCTGTTAATAAATATATCAAAAAAAATATTTACAATGTGTCCCTTTCTTGGCCCTTGTTCCCAGATTATTTGTGGCTTCCTCAGAACTCTTGTGGAAAGAAGTTGAGAGGAATTTTGGTATGTTCCTTGTAAAATGTGTGGCTTTCTAGCAAATTGTTGCGGACATCAGTCATTAAATAATGACAGGCATGTAAGTTTTTCACTTTGTATCTTTTGGAAAATGCTTGCTAATGCAAAGCTTTTTATCCCAGCAAATTTCTAAGTATATGAGATAAATATTTAAAATTTGTTCCTGATTGTTGGGTCTCTGTCTATAATTCTTGAGCTAAGATGTTGAGAGGGCAGACGGTAGCTACAGTGGTTTGCATTATATTGTTCTGATAGCAATGAACTGAGATCCATTTATTTCTGAATGTATTTATTCACTTGATCTCAAGCAGATATCTGAGGTGTACAGTTAAATACATGGTTGTAACTGGTGTGTGTGTGTGTGTGTGTGTGTGTGTGTGTGTGTGTGTGTGTGTGTGTGTGTGTGCGTGTGCATGTGTACAAAGGGCACAGTTTTTAACTGTCCCGGATTTTTTTTCTCATATTTGTTGTCTCTTCCTCACAAACATGTGGCTTTCTGGTGAAGTGTTGTGGACTGTAGTCACTAAATAGGCATGTGAATTCTACACTTCATACACCCCTCACAAAATGATTGCTTGTAGTCATGCTGTAAACGAATGTATCGACTGTAGTAAACAGGAGCATCATCATATAAGTAATGCTTTCAGGCTACTGTACTTGTTTGTTTTGTTGACTGTTAATGTGTTTATTATATGGCTATAAATAAATTGGATAGTATGAAGTCTACAAGTTTAATGTTAATATTTTAACGATGAACACATTTTTAATTTAGCTTGTTTTTTGCAGTCACAGGTGGGAAAAGCACTGAGTTTGGCTATAGTGGTCTGTCTGGTAGTTATTGCAGATGAGTAAGGCTATAAACTGTTAGTGACCTGCTTCAGAAGTGCAGAGTTTGATTCCTTCACCCTTTTTTGCTAACTCTGACCAAGTTACTTCACCTGACAGTGCTCTTGGGTTGACCCTGAAAAGGGACACTTGCATCCTGTGGGCAAAATAAATAGGAAAATAGTATGCACACTTACAGATTTGAACAGTGCTTTGTGACAAATGCTGATAGACTGATTGGGGGGGCTGGATTACTACTTTGCCTCGGGCCTCATTTGACCATGATCAGGCTCTGTGGTTCACCACAGTAAAATTCAAGTTTCAATGCATCTAAAAAAAAGTACAGACTAAGATGCAGTATCTCACCATGGCCTGCAGATGGCAGAAGAAAAGAAGATATTCTAGTAGTCTTTTGCAATGCTAGTCAAACTGCATCTCAGAATTCTGAAGCCATAATTAAAAAGCATCAAATAAAAGCTGGCACGCTTACCTCAATGTCAATTATATTACAATTATAAAGTTTCAAGTAAAATATATTAAAAAAAAAAAATCGCCATTTTAAGCAAGCATATTTTAACAGCGCATACCAAGCAACTTCTCACTAACGTTTTCTGATGTGCAGTAAAAACTTGCTGTAAAGGATGTTGCAAGGAAGGATTACTTCCATATGGAATATCAAAAATTTAGAAAACTTCCTAATTTCCAAAGAAGCAAAACCACTGCACTTTGACTAATTTTGAAAAGAAAAAGGAATCCATCAATTTCATCTCCTAATAAGATGACAAACTGTAAACACTTTAGCACCCACAATGCATACTCTCCCAGGACAGATTCAGTTTCCAGCGGTGCATAGAAATCAACAGTGAAACAAGATAAACAAGAGCCTAACAAATAACCAATTGAGGGACGGAAGAGAGCAACTGTACGACAGGCACAGTAAGGAAATCAACACTCTACTACTGTTAATTTGTTCCTTACAGAATTGTATACTTTCTCTCCTATCTTTTCAGTATTCATCATCTATTGGAGAATTCCATGCCCCTACTGGATACCCTAAATAACTGTCAGCAAAACACCCTCTAACTTTAGAATATACATCTAACCTGTAAAGTTTTGAAAAAGTGCCAACGCAAGAACCTGTCAAAACCTCAATAAGGACAGCAGCAGTGAATCCTCTAAAAGCATACTGAGGCACAGTGTGTGCTGGCAGAAAGAAGTCTGATTTTCCTAAAAATTGGGTTTATTTGCAAAGCCATAAAGAGAAGCGCATTCTGAATGATACCCTGTTATAATATTCAGGGAAACTAGCTTATTGTTCTTAAAAAAATGAAATTCTACTTTTATGAATAAAATTCTGGGAATTATACCTATACCAACGATTCAGTGTAATTTTAGATCATTACTATAGCTCTATTGTAATTTAAAAGAAAAAAATCTAAATTCTGAACAATCAGCAAAGCAAACAGACAGTTTTATAAGAAGGAAATATAAAAAAGAAATGCACGTTATGGTGAATTAATTTTCTTGTCTGCAATACCAAATTCCGTGAAAATCTTGTTTTCCAGTACACAGACAGTACACATTGCAGAAAAGTACCAGCAGTTTCTAGAAAATGGAGAATCGGTGTCCCTGATAATGTTAACACCTCCCTACGTCCTCAGATGATATATTAAAAACTACATATGTACACTAGCTGTGTGGAGTGATAACATACAGAATTCTCTATCTCCCATGCAAATCTCCCCCGTACTACTAATGGACAAAGCCAGCTCTTAAATGCTTTATCCCATGCACTGGTCCCCTCAACTTACCTATGGTATGATCAGTTATTCTCACCAGGGGTAATATATAATTATAAGCAAAGGCAATGGGTAAGTCAAATCTCTAAACAAATGTGTTAGGTTAATTCAAGCTCAAAAAGGGAAACTGGCTAGGCTTAAAATGCCCGCAAAGGCAGCTAGCCTAGTACTTACCTATGAACCTAATGGATACCTAGACGCCACCAGCTTCATTCATTGTATACATAATGTACAAATGTTAACAATGCTGTGCAAACTCTACACAAGATACACAATTAATTTCCAGAATATGAAAACAATACTGCATAAATGTTGTTCATTTTCCCTGGCTCAGGACTTTGCCCACAAACATCTAAAAAAAATGAGAAGGAATATTAGGGGTAAAGACTTGATTTTTAAAACTTACAAGAAACAGTATGTATAAATATGTTCTTATGTTTTATTGAGAAGTACCATAAAACAATATGATTCTATTGAAAATTACGTGATAGTGCGTTAAGACAAGTAGATCACTTTTACAACTGTGCATCAGAGGAACATGATCCCAGGTGGCCTTCATTTATTGTTTAACTTTCATTAGCAGGAATGCAGTCAAGTGCATAACCCCAACAATGAGAAATAATTACAACCAAAAAGCAAGATGCATGAAATGGCTAAAGATGGTAACCATTTGCCAACAATGTCCTGAAGCTCTTCTTATAAATGCAGTAAATTGGTTTAAAAATGGGTACAGGGTCTTTGAGGGTAGGAAGATAAAGAAGGAGTGACACCATCAGAGACAGTGCTGCTCTTTTACAGTAGGTTGGGGCTTAGCCAGTGGTTATTTTTATCTGTGATGCCAACGTCCTTGATTTTAGAAATGAATTTGTTATACCACAAACTGGAGAGTGACATGTTTTCGTCCTCAGTAAGGCCATTGCTTCTATGCAAAGAGGACCCCTGGTGAATGCCTCTTCAGCCAAATCACACTGCATACTTGCGCATATGTGTACATTAAAGAGGGGACTATCTCATGTCTACTAGGATACTGCTGCAGTGTACCCACAACTCCCATTAGTCCTACTGCTGGAGGTAGCCTCTGCCGCTGACTGGTGAAAACTGGAACATCTGGTGGCAAACACAGGCAGAACAGAATAGCAATATGAGTCTGCCAAAATGGCCACAAATGACCTGCCAACCTGGGAGAGGAATCATGACAAAGGTCATGTCCCTGTTTGACCACTTTTCCACAAAGCCATCAATGTAACATTACCACATACATCCTGAGTAAAGCACTCATAATGTGCAAGTCAGAAACACACTTCAGACCATGGGGTACAGAAAGCCAAAAGTGGAAGATGGCATAAATAAAGAATAAAAATAATAATACATGTTTATTTGACCTTCTCCCTTTTTTCATACTTAATCAGCAAGATACCTTTTAGCACTGGTAACCTTTAAATAGCTGCATACTGCTACGCATGATATGTTGAATTTACTGCAAGACTTGATAAATGACACCAAATGCTCAGTATCACAGATGCAATAAATAATCATGCTCATGAAATGCTGTGCAGGGGGCAGGGGAATGCAGCAGCTAACCACCGCTGCTGGATTATTAAGTACATGCACTCCACAGAGACACACAGAAGCATTAGTTTAATTAGGTAAGCCAAACAGTAACTACTACACAGCTGACAAATGAAGATTAATTGTTGGTGACTCATTCTGTTGCTATACCAGCATTTCTGTCCCTCGACAGCTCATCATTTTATAAAAGTGGGTTAACGTAAATCCTAAAGGGGGGAGGCTGAAGAGTGTCATGGAAGCTCTCTTTGATGCTAACAAAGTATAAAGTCAATCTAGCACTATAGCACACAGAGTTAAAGCAATCAGAACAAATTTCATACTGCAGTCCCTGGGTTTGCATCTCCAAGTTCCTACTTGGAAAATGTGGAACATTGAGTAAATTGCTTAAAAATGTTCTTGGATATCACCTGAAGACAGGTATTTATGCCTAGGGAGTGTCACCTTAACAACTCATGAAACAAACAGATGGTGGTAAAAAATGTTATGCACGACTTAGGTGCTAGTATTTCACTCATATTCACATGCAGTTTTAGGCACACTTACTTGGTCTGTTTTCTCTGGCCACTTAGCCACATGGTTCTGAGCCCCTTGCACATAAACCAGTAGGCTACAACATACTAACATATCAGCTCTTCCAGAATACTCACATTATCTCAGTAAAATAACTAGGTTAGCTTCAAAGTTTCAAGGGTTGGAGCCAAATCAGGTCAAACTTCTACTCATGGCAGAATGTGGTTGTTGTTGTGTCTTTCAGCTTTTCCCGGTTAGGTGTCGCCACAGCAGAACTCCAGTCCACTAATGATTGGTAGTTGATTTTTACGTGCCGAGTTATCAGCCCTGACGCACAACCTTCAACGAAGGTACGCCCATTCACGCATGTCTCCACGCAGAAGACGCTCTAGCTGAGAATCGAACTGGACAGCGTCTTACTGTGGTGCTCTAGGTGTATTACAAAACTAAGTAGATCACTCTCCGGTCCAGTAAAATCTGAGAAATCAAACCATTTTTTGCCCAGTATTCATGCAGTTTGATTTTGGATCACGTTTACATCAATATAAAATTATTCACAGTAAAGTTAGAGGTACTGCTAACTTTGCAGGGAGGGGGGACAATAGTGATATTCACCTCAGGACTGTTTTTTTTCTAGTACAGTGTTGCAAAAGTTATTTTTATGACCACTACAGATAAGACCTGTGCAATCTAATGTTCAGAACTGATGATAAAGGAAATAAAAAATATAACCCCCTTCAACTGCTACTCACTGTAACATTTCTTTCTCTACAGTACCAATAACTGAACTCGCAATTTAATCTCAGCTGCCAAAAGGTTCAGTTAGGAGGCAAAGGATAAAACAGCCTTTGGCTGGCCCTCTTTTACAGGTGGAAGACTGAACTGCTACTCACATGACACCTGTAGGATGCCATCAGGCAGAAAGGATGAGCTCTCTACTGTGTAGCAAGAAACAAGGCTGGGGAACCTAGGCACCCATGCTATGCCCTCACACTAGATATAAAGATAACCAAGTAGCCGGAGTCTGGTTACAGGAATGAGTCAGGGTGCAAAAAGGATCAGCTGAAATACAAAAGAAGAATCAATCATTAGCTTGGCCTCTTTTCATAGTAAAGAACTACACTGCTACTTATGTATGGAGGAAGCTGTAGGGCAGAAGTGATGAGTCCTCTACTCTGTAAAGAGGAATATAGCAGAGTAAACTAGGCACATATGTTTGGGCCAACACACTGTGTCTGCTGTCATCACTATAAAATACAAGACAATGGTCCCTGGCAGCCCAGTGTATCACTTCTTCCACTTATTCTCAAGGCTTTATGTAAAGGAATTCTACTAAGCTGTGTCATCTACAGTGCTAGAATACTCTCCTTGCAAGGGGTTACATTACAGCAGGTTGGCTAATAATGTGTGAAGGAATGTGACAGCTCTAGTACCAGCTACAAACTGATCCAAAACTCAAAGGTAACAAGGGAAAGTGAGCAGCGTACAGTAAAATGTTTTGTTTGGAGACCACATCAGTGTGGGGACGTATAATATCCTCTGGTACTTAACTCATCCAATCCGGAAGAGCAGACGGCTGATTCATCTCCTTGCTTCCTGAGGTCTTCTAAGCCAGGAAATCACTTGCTTCCTGACAGCTTCTCTCCAAAATCCTTTACTGAAAACACGATAATTATGATTTGCAATATCTGATAAATGAAGTAAGTTCCAAAAATATGAAACCTGTTTTGTAGATAATGGGCTACAACCATGTTAGTATCAAAGGTCTGTCTGTAGATTTTTTATGTTGCACATTTACGACATAAAAAATATTTTACTTGCAACATCTTAATGGAGTTATGGTCAAATAAATCATTATATCTCTGTAAGTATGCAAAGCAAATACAACATGTAAGTTGGAAATTGTTCACCTGTCCAAGAGCTTTATAATGATGTATGACAAGAGGGGGTAGGATACTGAGATTTTGTGATACTGCAAATATTTTCAAATTATGCAAATAAGTTACAGCATTTTAAAATAATATATTAACCCATAAAACATGATAGGTGGCTAGTGGCAACACTGCGTGCATTAAAGTTTGTGTAAGATGGCACCATTTCTTCGCCTGGAGGTTACTCAGCTTTTATGAAATGTATGCAGTTGTGAAAATATTGCTAACATTCATAACTGCTTTACCAAACATTCACTTCTTACATTATCCACCATGTTTTAATTTCATTTTATTTACTAATACCCAGCCACTGCTTGCATACACCACTCCCAACACAAAATGATCTCTTCATTTTTACATTATTAATATAAACATGGAAAATATAAAACGAAAAAACACACTAAAAACTTAAAAGGAAAGCAAAGGCAGTACACAGACTCCACTGGCAGCAAGCTGAAGTTGAAGAATGAACACAAGGTGCTCAATAGTCACACAAAAACGTTTATTGACTTAAATAAAATCTTCGGTTAGTGCTTTCATTTAAACTATATGTTAAACTTCATCAGACACCCAATACTTTAAAATCACTTCCTATAACGCTGATTGGTTCATTCACACATTAATATTAAAGAAGTAATAAAGCTTAACAATTCGTCCCAGAGAAATAAAAAGTAAGAAATATAAAGCGTATACATATTCTAATACACCTGCCTGTTACTATCTATTATTATCAGATTTTTAAAACACTATGAATAAAATTCATATTGATATCATATTTGCAAAATCAAGGACTACTACAAAATGAGAAGTTATGTACCTGCCATAACGTTCCATGTTAGTTGTCTTCTCTCGCCTTCTTTCTTGCTGGATGGGTTCGGAGCTGATCCTCGGCTCCGACTCGGCCACTTACTAAAGCTCGAGAGCTTATTTTATCGTCTTGAGGCAACCCTATATCCCATGATGCTAGGCGATAACTCCCCAGATCTCGTTTGGAAGCTGAAAAACCTAGCATAGGCCAATAAAACAAAATCCTCCAACTGGAAGGAGGAGGAAGAGGGATAAAAAAAAACCCAAATTGTTATCTACACTATATATATATCCTAGGACACCTAGATGGTGAACAAGGGAATAAAAGGACCCTTCAAGGAAGGGAAGATCTTCTCGGTCTGTCCAGGCTAAGGGGATGGTGGGTGGGACGCAAGAAAGAAGGCGAGAGAAGACAACTAACATGGAACGTTATGGTAGGTACATAACTTCTCAATGTTAAGTTGTCAATCTCGCCTTCATTCTTGCTGGATGGGACAGCGTCCCTAGCACCTTCATCCTGGGTAGCTCATTGGAACAGACCCTTAAGAATGGTGGAACCAAATGTTGCTCTGTCCCTGAAGGCCATGTCCAATTTGTAATGCGAAACAAAGGTATGAGGAGAGGCCCATGTGGCTGCCGCACAGATAGTGTCTATTGGTATTCTAGCTTGAAAAGCTGTAGATGTAGCTAGTGCTCTAGTTGAATGGGCTTTTGGCTTAGAAGTTAATTCCCTGCCTCTGAGTTGATAAATAGATGTAATCACAGAAGACAGCCACCTAGATAGGGTTACCTTAGAAACAGGAAGGCCTTTCTTATTTTCTGCATACGATAAAAACAGTTGATCAGACTTCCTTATTTGTTTGGTTCTATCCAAATAGTATTAGAGCTGGCGGTGAACATCTAGATAATGTAGCTTTTGCTCCGCTCTATTAGTATAGTTTGGGAAAAAAACTGGGAGATCAATTGATTGATTTAAATTTGTTCAAGCCACCTTGGGTAAGAAGGATGGATTAGTCCTTAGAGAAAACTCTGTCTTTATGGAAGATTAAGTAGGGAGGATGAATGCAGAGGGCGTGAAGCTCAGATACTCTCCTAGCAGAAGTAATGGCGACTAGGAAGAGTGTCTTCCAGGAAAGAAATTTCAATGAACAGGAGACCGCAGGTTCAAAGGGGGGAGAATCAAGGATGTTAAGACTAAATTAAGATCCCACTGAGGTGGAGGGTCTTTGATCGGAGGCTTAAGTAAATATACACCTTTAAGGAAAGCTTTGCAAAGCTTATTGGACATGATGTTGTGGTCCAATAAGCCTGTATGAAAATTCGATATGGCTGCCAACTGAACCTTTACTGTAGAGGCAGAAGACCCTGAATGAAAAATTTCGGCTAGGAAGTCTAAGACCGAATGAATTGGGGCAATAAAGGGATCTACATTCCTTGCCTTTGCCCAGAAGGAGAAACGTTTCCATTTACTAGTGTAAATCCTTCTGGTGGAAGATTTAAGGGAAGCTACTATGATATCCCGGACGGGATTAGAAATCATAGGAAGCCTGGCTAAGGACGGAAGTGGAGCAACCAAGCAGTGAGGTTGAGAGAATGTAGGGATTGGTGCAGCTGCCCCGACTGATGGGTCAACAGATCTGGAGCTGGGTCCAGATGCAAAGGCTGTACCAAAAGATAATGATGTAGGAACGGAAACCATATCTGTCGAGGCCAATAAGGGGCAATGAGAATTAACTTGGCTCTCAAGGCAGTTGCTTTCTGAATTACTTGTGGAATTAGAGGAAAGGGTGGAAAGGCATAGAGAAGTCCCCGAGGCCAATCTTGGACTAGAGCGTCTCTGAGGGGATGGCCTGGAAGAGGGTGAAGAAGTCTGGGCATTTGCTGTTTTGGGGAGTAGCAAAAAGATCGCAGCAAGGAAGGCCCCACTTCTGAAAAATCTCTTCCGCCACAGATTGTTTGAGAGACCACTTGTGTGGCATGAGTATAGCTCTGCTCAACCTGTCCTCTATAATGTTGGACTTCCCGGGGATATGCGTTGCTATCAGAAACCGCTGAGAGGAGATTGCCCATTGCCAAAGTCTGAGTGCCTCTCGACACAGGGGATAGGACTTGGTTCTGCCTTGCTTGTTGATATACCACACTACGGACATATTGTCCGTTTGGATTGCAATAGTTCCTAGGGGAAGAGAGTCGTGGAGGGCTTGCAACGTTAAAAGCACTGCTCTCATCTCTAGGACATTTATGTGCAGGTGGCATTCAAAAGGTTGCCAAGTGCCATGCCCCCCCCCCAACCGATCAGGGAGGCATCCGATGTCACCGTGGCGACCGGGGGAGGAGGAACAAAGGGTCTGCCTTGATGGACTTGAGGGGACAATATCCACCAGGGCAGATGACTTTTGCAAGTTGGAGTTATCATGATCTTGTGGTGCATGGGGAGTTGCTGAAAAGACCACTGGGCGAAAAGCATCCACTGTAGAAGACGCATGTAAAAACGTGCAAGGGGAAGAAGTGTTATGGCGGCCGCCATAAGACCCAATACTTTCAGGACATACCTGGCCTGAATTTTTTCGCTCTGAAGAAGAACATGGACATGACATGGTTTTGAATATCTAAGACCCTTTGATCTGTTAACTTTGCTGAAAATTGTATGGTGTTCAAGTTGGCGCCTATAAAGGTAACAGACTGACAAGGCGACAAGGCAGACTTTTCGAAATTTATAGAGATTCCTAGCCCTCTGCAAATGTGAATGGTGTAAGCTCTGGCTTGGAGAAGTTGATGCCTGGTGATGGCAGTGAGGAGCCTGTCTGGAAGGGTTCCCTTTTGCTGAAATGGGGTTTGGATAAAGGGAATTTTGTAACCCTCGGATATGATCGACTGTACCCATTTGTCTTGAGTAAGGGAAAGCCAGGCTATTGGGTACAGCGACAATCTTCCCCCGACTGCCTCCGAAGGTGGAAAATCGGGCAACATCTCAGGGATGCTGTAAGGGTTTGTCAGAGAGAGGCTCCCTGCTACCCTGGTTTTGCGGACACCCTCTGCCCCTAGGGCGGTGTCTGTCGTTGTTACCCCCTCTGCCTCTGGGGGTAAACTGACCTCTTGTGTCAGGCGTGACTCCTTGAGATTTGCGGAACCACATTTTCCCACCCTTCTGACCCTTAGGGTATGGTCTTGAAGGGGTGGAGAAATGGACGTCTACGGCAGAAAGAGTCTTGCCATCTTGTTCGCATCTGGTCAAGGTGTCTTTCACTTGAGGTCCAAACAAAGCCGAACCATCAAAAGGGGAATTTGTGAAGGACGCCTTGAAAGGGTCCGCGAAATTACACAGCCGCATCCAGGCGTGACACCTTAAGGCCACTCCTGTGCCCACGGCCCTACTCGCTCCATCGGCTGCATACGAAATTAGACGCATGGAGGAGTTAACAATCGAGTTCAGGGTTCCAAGCTGTGAGTTTATTTTATCCTGGGACCCAGCAGCTGATGGATCCTGTAAGACTTCTCCCATCTCTTTGAGAATATCTTTCTGAAGGCGGGTGAAGTGACAAGTAATTCAGCGACCGCATGGCAAAGGTCGCTGAAGAAAACAACCGCTTACCGTACCTATCCATGGTCCTAGAATCCTTATTAGTAGGATGGATAGGTACTGAAGGATCAGCTAGTTCCTTCTTGGTGGCTGCAGCCACCAGCATGGCATCAGCCGGTACACCTTTTGTTAGGAATTACTTGTCAACTGGTGCTGTGATGAATTTAGATGGCCTCCGAGGGGTGGGTTCCACTGAATCCGGGGCCGACCACGCCTTCCGAGCCACTACTTCCATAAGGGGGTCGAAAGGCGGAGACACCCAGGAGGTGGAGGGTCGAGAATCAAACGCATCCAGGTACACCGACTCGTCCTCGGAAGGATTAAGGGAAGACCAGTTCCCCCTCTGCTTCAGGATTTCTAGGATGTCTGAGAAAGAGACATCCTCACAGGGGGACTTTGGGGATCCCTCCGACTCATCCAAGTCGGTGTCAGATGTAATGGACTCAGGGGAGTCCACATGCTTCCTCTTACATGTCCTCTTACGCGGAGGCTCCACTGACAGGTCAGGAGAAGCCTTGGAAGAGGAAGAAATTCCCAATGGGGAAACCTGAGGCGTTGGATCTTTGGGTCCGGGAGCAAGAGAGTGGGAAGAGACATCAGCAGGCACTGTAGTGGGAGGAACTGATGGAGCTGACCGTTGACTATGCCCTGGGGCTAGTACGCTCCTCAATCACCTCGAAGGGTCCCCTATCAGAAAGGCCAGAGGGCCCCCGCTCTGAAGAGGTAGGAACCCCAGACCACACCGACAGGGAAGGCTCCGAGGCCGATGTCGGGGCCGAGCTCACCAGCGCCGACGCTCAGAGAGGGAGAACTGGGTCGGACAATGGTCTGATGCCACTCGCCCTCTCAGAGCCGACGAGAGAGATCAGGCGCCCGGATTCATCCAATGAAGGCATCAAGGAGGAGATCTGAGTGGCAGACGAAGGAGCCGAAGGGGGAGGTATCGGCTCCGACGCCACAACAGTCACGGCTCCGAGGAGCTCCGGCTCCAAACTCTGAAGGAGAGTCGAAGGAGGAAAATTATGTGGAGTCGTAATAGCTACCGTCTGATGAGACGGGCTACAGATCATCTGGGCCAATGCCTGAGACTTTAACAGCCTACTTACCACTCTTTCAAGGTCGTGATCTGAAAGTCTGGACAACCGAGAAGATCGGCTCCGATGGCTCCGCTCCGAGAGCAGGGGAGATCTCGGAGCCGAATGGATGGACTCCAATGAAGGGGATCTTGACCTCTTCTTAGATGGAGCCAAAGGAGCCGATGACACGTCGGCTCCAGCCGGAGCTGACAGTGAATGTATGGACTCAGAGGTATCGGCACCGAGTGATGCCGAGACCGGAACCTGTGACTCAAAGGGATCGGCTCCAGCCGGAGCCGATCTAGGCACAGACAAGGAGCCAGCAGCCGAAGGCTTAGTACTTGGAGCCAACGGTTTTGCTGGTTTCACGGGCCTCCCCGATGCAGACTTAGTCGGGGAGCCCTCGGGCTTTAACAAGCCCCTCAGTATGTTTGTTCCTGCGCTCCTGCAGGACTCTTGGACTGAATGCTTGACATACAGAACAAGAGTCCTGCAGGTGCAGGGGTCCCAGGCAGTAAACACAAGAAGTGTGACCGTCTGTCAGAGACATTTTCTGACAGCACGAGTCACACTTCTTAAAGCCTGAGACCTTAGTTTCCTTTGGTTCCTTCGACATAACAGTGTTGAGGGGTCACAAAGGTAAGAGAAAAACACACACACACACGCACTCTCAAAAACTATAAAACAACAATGAAAATGTTAATAAGGATACTGACACACCCAAACACTCCACAGGATCCCTAAGAAATTTTAGGAAAAGGGGCAGGCTTAAGGCCTAACCTAAGAGTGGAGGGGGAGGGATAAAAAGGGAAGGTATAAAACAGTAATAGAGTTAAAGGTAGTTGCTAACTATTGAAAAAAAAACAACTGGGTGAAAAATTAACTCAAAAGGGTGACTGAACACTATATAATAAAGACTTACCAGGAGCCGGTAAAAATACGCACCTCGCAAGCTAAAACGGCTCCGAACCCATCCAGCAAGAATGAAAGCGAGATTGACAACTTAACATACATTTATATAAAAACTTTTTTTTAAAAAACTATATGTTCAATATTCCATGTAAACAAACTAAACATGATTCTAATAAGTTTGTGACTGATAAAACATTTACTCAAAGTGAATCAATGCACCAATATCAAAAACACACCCTCTTAAAAATACATAAATAAATATAAATATATAAATATAATAAATATAATAAAGTGGGATTCAATTAATTTTATTTAGATGGTGCTACTTCAACTTTTTTCCTTTCAAGGGCTTTCAACTTTAAAACAGGGGCAATTGAGTTCCGCCCATTCAAACGTGGCCAACTATCCGCTTGTACACAAATTTGCCACTTGAGTTTCTTTATCTTTAAAAGCAGCCCTCATGGCTTATTGTCCTGTATGGGCACTGAATCTATGGCCATAAAATTGAATTTATGGCCAGTGTTACAATTAATATGCTTAGCCAAATCATTGTTCAGATTGTCTTTTTACAGCATAGTCATGCTTGTAAATTCTCTGCCAGAGTTTTCTTTCCATTTTCCCAATGTAGAAGCACGGACAGGAAGTACAACTTGCCAAGTAGACTACTGCTTTAGAACAACAAGTGTATTTATTATTCAAATAATATGCAGTGCTTCTCACCGTAAAGGTTTTAGCTACTTGGATTTTGTAACACCATGCACATGCCTCACACTTGGCCATTCCTTGTCTAGCTTTTATTTCAGTTCCCTAGTTTGTTTTGCGCAAATCTTTAAAATTAAGCCCTTTCCTGTTTATGATTGTGGGTTTGTCCCCCACGTATTGTCTCATATATGAGTTGTCTGGGCCAATTTTTCTCAAAAATAGATCTTGGGGCATAAACCTCCTTGCTAAAAGTAATGACCAGTGCCTTAGAAAAATCTGATGAGACCTCTTTTATCTCATTCTCACACTTACTCTGAGGACTAGCCTTGTTGGAAACTACTTCTATGTAAGAATCTATCAGTTCTAGGGGTACATGCTGCTTATCTAATATTGGTTTGAAGTGGCCATTCAATCTCTTTACTTTAACCTCTTCGACTAACTCATCAATGAGTTTACCTGGGTAAGCCCTTCTGAGAAATATGGAATGTAAAAAATCGCACTCATCCAGAAAATCCTCAAAAGTGGTGGTTATCTGGGCTGCTCGAACTAGTTGCCCTTTGACAACCGACCTCTTTTGATGAAAGGGGTGTGAGCTACTAAAATGAAGGAAGGAACTGGAATGTTTCCTTCTTGAAAATTCTAGCTAAATACCAGTTGTTAAAATAATCTTTACATAAAGAAATGTCCAAGTAATCTATGGACTGAGTGCTATACTTCCATGTGAATTGAAGAAAAGTAGTGGTTTCATTGATGTATTTCAAAAATTTTTCCAATTCTATACTTGATCCTTTCCAAATTAGACATATAGCTTTCTGGAATTGGAGATACAACCTAATGTTTGAAAAAAATCTAGACTGAAACATAAACTTTTTCTCCCAATGGGCAATTACGATGTTGGCGAATGCTCCGCCACATGGTGACCCCATGGCCACCCCTCTACTCTGTATGTAATAGTTGTCAAAAGTGATGAAGTTGTTACTGAGAACCAATTCTAAAAGTTCCAAAATTAGAATAGTGGTGTCATGAGTTACCTTGTGTTCTAACATCATCTCATTCACCCATTCTACATCTATATCTTGTGGGATGATGGTATAAAGATCCTTAACGTCAATGGTCACTAAAATATCATTTACGTCATAGGAAATTCCATTAACCTGTGCTAGGAAACTCCATGAATCTTTGCATATCTGTGGTTCCCTCTCTATAATTTTCTTGAGCTCATAAACCAAATATTGCGCACAGGATGAGGTAATGGAATCCTTACCATCCAGAAGAGGTCTCATAGGAGGGTTAGAAAGACATTTATGAATTTTAGGAATGCCAAAGAACACAGGTACTCTAGGTGCAATAATGTTTAAATAATCGTAAAGGTGAATATTCTCCTGTCCATGAAAATATCACTCAGTTGTGAGTGGATTTTTCTAAATGCACCACTCAACTAATTTAATGAGATTTTAGTGTGTATTTTTGAATGAGTGGAGCTCAATTGCCCGTTTTAAAGTTGAAAGCCCTTGAAAGGAAAAAAGTTAAAGTAGCACCATCTAAATGAAATTAATTATATCCCATTTTATTATATTTATATATTTATATTTATTTATGTATTTTTAAGAGGGTGTGTTTTTGATATTGGTGCATTGATTCACTTTGAGTACATGTTTTTATCAGTCACTAACTTATTAGAATCATGTTTAGTTTGTTAACATTGAATATTGAACATATAGTTTTTAAAAAATGTTTTTATACAAATGTTTTTGTATTAGTTCTTGATTCTGCATACATGATATCAATATGAATTTTATTCATAGTGTTTTAAAAATTTGATAATAATAGGTAGTAGCAGGCAGGTGTATTAGAATGTATAAGCTTTATATTTCTTACTTTTTATTTCTCTGGGACAAATTGTTAAGCTTTATTGATTCATTAATATTAATGTCTGAATGAACCAATCAACTTCATAAGAAGTGTATATAGGAAGTGATTTTAAAGTATTGGGTGTCTAATGAAGTTTAACATACAGTTTAAACGAAAGCGTTAACCAAAGATTTTATTTCAGTCAATAAACTTTTGTGTGACTATTGAACACCTTGTGTTCATTCTTCAACTTCAGCTTGCTGCCAGTGGAGTCCGTGTACTGCCTTTGCTTTCCTTTTAAACATGGAAAACATCTAATATTTTTCATAACATTTTGAAAAAACTCAGGCAAAGAGAAAAGGGATAGAGGAATCCTAAGTAATAAACCTGATCTGGTAGAGCTTTTGAATCTAGCACATAAGATGCTGTTAAAAAGTGATAATTAGTAAGACATACAACATAGTGTGTACAGTAAGTTGCTTTTAAAAAGGGATAGTTAGTAAGGCATATAAAATATTGCACAATAACTATAAGAATCAATCAGAGTAGGTTAGAAAAGATTGGGAAGAGAGACTGGATAAGCAGTTTACAGGGGAAGAATAGTAGGATATATAGCTCCCAAGTATGCAACAGTCTAGAAAATGTAGGATTTTTGCATAGGTATTTTTACACTCTAAGCAGACTCCAAATATTTTTTCTTTAGGTAGATGGTAAATGTTGGAGATGTGATGGGAAATTGAGAGGTAATGTTTTGGGAGTGTAATAATTTGTCATTCTTTAAAAATCACCTTCAGAGTACCCTGTCAGGAATACTGGGTAAGTAACTAAGCAAATATTTTTTTGCGCTGGGACACAGGATCTGAATTGCCTAGAACATAGTAAGGCCTTGTTGAGTTTATTTCTGGTGGATGCAAAAAAAAAATACTAGAAAATGTAAACCAAAGTTTAAACCAACAGTATTTGAAGTATTAAATATTGTGACAGAGATAAAAGAACTGGAAGTGGAATCTTTAGAAACGGGAAGGAGCAAATTACAATGAAACAAATGGAAATTGTGTGAACAATACATGCAGATTAATGTTCTGGAGGAGGAGTAAGGTTTAAGGGAAGGCAGGACTGGAATAATTTATGTAATGCTGGACTGATGATAGTTATACAAAAGAACACATGTGATGTAATTTATGTAACTGGTAACAAGTTAGTATGTTTTTTCTTTTATATAAATGTATGTTTGCCTATGCCTTAAGTGAAAATTTAAAGGTGTTATGTTTTTTTTTTTTTTTTTTGCAAAAACTCTTTAATAACTGCAGCTCTGTACATCTCATGCTGACCATTTCACTATGTAAGCTTAAATCATGTCAGCCTGTTGATGTCACCTTACTGCCTTAGTTTTAGGTTTATATCTGTATCAGGACTTAGAAAATACTGCTGAGTATACTCATTTCAGGAGCATAGGGAAGTGTCCTGTAAAAATGGTACTACAGGATACAGAAGAACTCTGCTTTTCTGACAAGTATACTCTGGTAGGGAGACGTAGAGATTACTTTATACAGAAATATGCTGTCAAATAGTCCAAACAGTCTGAGTACCTAGATTCAGTTATAACTTAACTACAACTGGACAGACTGCTAATCATTTCCTAGACACAGGAGCAGGTAACCAAACTCAGGACAACAGACAGAAAAAGGTAAAGGTCTGAAAGCTACAAATGACAAATTCTCAAATCAAACACCAGTGCCATAGAGCTGCTGAAACTATGTCCCAGGCTATCCAAGTTTGATTTAACACTTTGGGCACTTTGCTGGTAAGGGAGGATGGGCCTGACCATCATGGAGAGGATAGAAGGGGCAGAACAGGGATACTGTCATAATCAGTGGGAGAAGTAATACAAAGGGCATACTGGGAAATGTGTTTTTTCAGCCCACCAAACCAGTCTTTGATGACCAGTGTATAGAAGACTGCAATTACAAAGAGGGGAAGGCATAGTATGCCTCTGCTGTGATGTGTGTAGTTAGTTCCCCACAGGGTGGGATTAATAGTATAGAACACATGCCATTCAATGCCAGGATGCCAATCTCAGCATAAGCAACCACCATGGCTGTCTCTATGACTGCTTCCTCAGAGGACTCTCACTCCATACAGAACTGGGGTATAGTCCCTCATACAGAGGAGCAAATGGTTGTGACTGAGTGGGGATGACTTGACTGTTGGAAAGCATGGGGGTAAAAGTGACCTGGGGGAACAAACATTGAAATATCAAAAAATAAAAGAATATACACACACAGCTGACAAAGTAGCAACCCTGAAGACTTCTAAAACAAATGCCCGCCAGCATCCTCGGTAATATCTGGTACAAAGAAATGAAAGTTATGTATACTTGCACCTTAATTCACTATTTGTGAGTACAGTTCTTGCTGCAATACATGCAGGACTCCTCTATGTAGGCACTAGCAAACCCTACCACTCAGAAATTTCCCTGGCTGCCCCCCATCCATCTCAGAATGCCCATCTTCCCTACCTCTCCAGTTATTGCAAAGTGAGAAATATTACAAAGGGACTGAGGTAAGGCAAGGGCCTTTTAGTGTAACAGTTAAGTACACAAAGAGCTCTGGCTTCAAGGCTAATAAGACCAACTTCCCAGCTGAGCATCACTGAAGCATTCTACTGATCATTGTACCTCTAAAGGATGATCTAAAACTATAAGCCCTGTTCAGTATGTAAGGCTTTACAAATGGATGTAAAAAGAGCCAAGTAGCTGTATGCAAATGTTATCTAGGGAAGTGCTGCAAAAATGCTGTACATTGTAGAGTCTAGAGAAGTGTGCCTCCTTTCTAGAGCCACTGTTTGGCAACATTTTGCATTTATGACCTTTAGTGAAGAAAACAAATAGTCCCCATTGTTTGGTGTACTGTGAAAAGAAAATGGGCAGATGCAGGACCTAGTTCAGGCTGGACTCCGTAGTCAGCTTAGGTGTAAATCATGGGCTGGTATTTCAAAATACTATGTCCTTGTGGAAGGCCTAACACAGAAAGGACGATTATAGGGACTACAACTCACTAACAGGGCCACTAACACAGAGATTTGTCTCATGGATGTGATGGCTACTAGAAAACTTATTTTTCAGTATAAGAATTTTAATGCAGTCAATGCTGTTAGATCAAGGGAAGAAAGTGTTACTTTCTCTACCTTGAAATATATATACCACTTTGAAGATGTGAGGTATTGCCAGCTATGCCAGGAGAAGTAGTGCAGTGGATGTATAACATATGCCAGCACAGCTAGCTGGAATTTTATAAAGAATTATGTCAATTATACATCAAACTGATTTGTACAGATGCTTGTGTTGAAAAATGTATTTGTAAAGCTGCTTGTGTTATAAATGTACCAACAGTGTGCTCTGCAGGACAGAAAAAAAAGAAATATGCATCTATTATTGTAACTATTTAAATGTATGTTTCAACAGAGAATACTGGAAGAGAAGAGGTTAATCTCAAACTTTGAAAATAGTTTGAAATTAAACTGAGGATTGGCATAATGGTTAAGGTGTTTACCTCACAAACAAAAAGTACAGAGTTTGATTATCACCAAAGGAAATTGTCTAGGCTTACAACAGTCCACAGGGGCAGGTAGTCTAGTACTATGAACCTACTGTACACTGAATTACCTGACCTAGGCCATAAAGATTGTATCTTACAGTTCTAAGTGCAGCCAGAGACACAAAGTATGTACTAGGAATCTTCCTGCATTGTCATTGGGGTGAACTAATTGCTTCTCTGGAAGGGTGGAGGCTTGAAATTGTTTTATGACTTCCAGGAGCTGCAACAGATCTTAGCAAGGCTGTGTGTGTGTGTGTGTGTGTGTGTGTGTGTGTGTGTGTGTGTGTGTGTGTGTGTGTGTGTGTGTGTGTGTGTGTGAAATTGACAGCTTCTAGCCAAGGGGGGAAGCATGGGAACCAGAACTCAGATGACCAGATGTTTGTAATGTTATTCTGTAGTCCATCACTAAATATAATGTTTACTACTAGGTGAGACTGACTTCTCAGAGCACTCTGTTTTTGGAACCTGACAAAGAAGGACCCCTCACCTAGTTCATCTTGCCTTGCTCTAGTAAGTAACCAGGGAATAAGAATTCTTTAGATCAGTCAGGAAAATATAGTGACATTAGTTAAGTATTGCTTTTCTGTAACTGTGTGAAACTGTCCACCTGTGTTATTTTTAATATTTCCTGTGACTGAAACTCTGGTGTTTACTGTAAATAGATATTTAGTATTTTCATGCTCTTTTCTTGTTTATTACTAAATATAAATAAACTTCTCATTGTGACTGGTTCTTTAGAGAATATTTTAACCTTTGAGAGTACTCTTATCTATTTGATGACTCCATGGCTACTCCTGGAAGCTTTACTGCACTGGCCAAAGGCTATCATTTGTATTAATATTAATTTCACTCACTGTAATTGGGTACCCTTGTAACAGCCATAGAGTACCTGGCTTTGTAGTGTCTAGTGGTAGTGTAACTACCTTATAGTCTGGGCAGAAGGGGGCCTAGCTAATAAATTTGTGTCAGCCTTTCCCATGTGTGTGTGTGTGTGTGTGTGTGTGTGTGTGTGTGTGTGTGTGTGTGTGTGTGTGTGTGTGTAGAAATCAAGTCTCAAAGAGCGAGCACTGGTTTCACAGAGAGAGTGATGGAGGACTTGGCTTAGACACTTAGCTGAGGACTTACCTCTACAGCTGTATGAGTGGGGAGCCTTAATGGGGACCTGGGGATAGACAGAGAAACACAGATCCTGGACCGAGTGTGTTCTCTGTGTGCTCTTAAGGGAAATTGTGCTTGATGCAGAGAGCTGCATCTGGAAATACTGGGTGTATCCATTTTTGTTCCAAGTCAACGTCCCCTCTCCGGTGCCAGTGATGAGGATTCAGGCTCCTTGTTTACTAGCCCAGAGTGGGGATGTCACAACCACACAGAGATAATGTCCCACACAGGGGGACTAAACAAGAAGGTTCCCTTGAAAAAGAGCCTAAAACTTTGAGTGATGCTTGACCTTCATGGAATGAGAGTGCTGCCAACTGCACTATACTTAAAGAGCAGCTTAGCCTTGTGTTAAATAGTTCAGAAAGGTAAGTTAGAACTCTGACAGCTGGAGAGCCAAGTATGGGTCTACTTCTTGACTCATGGCTCAGAAGGCAGTCTCTTCCATTTGTCATTTTAAATCTATTATGTACAGGGACATGTGTTGGATGAGAGCAAAGCTACTACCCTGTCAGTAAAGTATTGAGACCTGCTGATCAATTAAACTGCAGACATAAGATTGAGGATGCGGCATTCTGAAAGGGGCCTTTTTCAATAGTCAATGGTAGCAAGGTAGGAGAAAGGGTGGTATTCCACAATAGTGAGAATCTTGCTTGTCTGGCTGGTTGTAGGCCATAAAAAGAATCACCTTGGCTTCAGAGTATTTGGACTTGAGGAAAAACATGAAGATGACTGGGAGGGGAAGAAAAACACAAAATAAGTTCTTTAACCACTGGTGATTCAGTACAGCCTAAGAAAAGCCTGTTTCAAGATGGGGTCACTGCAGAGGGTTGGTTGCATTAAACACTGTAAAAGGAAGAGGCAAAAAAGTCATAATCAGGTGTCCCCACTTTTGAAAAATCATATGGATCACAGCCTCAGTGACCACTTGTAAGGCACAAGAAATGCCTGCTAGCTGCATTCACCTACCTGAATTAATAAAGAGGAAGATTTTAACACAGAATGACGACTCACGTATTTCTTTCACCGTAGAAGCATTTAAGAATGAGGAAGAATTTTACCAGGACTGGGACACTAATCAATGATTTTTTTTCTCTGGTTACTAGCTGCTTGGTACCTCTTTCAACTTGCTGGTTTGGACGATATATTCCTATTGTTCCAAGTTTCAGATTTACTGAGATTTTGTTGATCCACCGATGTGGATATCTTAGCATGCAAGAGATTAGTGTATATGCAAGGTCACTATTTGAGTGGTCCTCCTAGTGAATTTTGGTTTAATCATTTAAAAATAAGGTATCCTTGTCTGGTGAATGAACAGCTGGAAACTGAGGAAAGAGTTACTTCTTAGAACCAATGCCAACACATTCAAGTCTATCTTGTATATACCTGCCCACAAACTACACTCCTTTGGGGGACACAGGACCCTGTCAGCCTATCTGGGCATGACAGCCACAGTGTCAGGGTATTTTCGGGCATACAGTAGCATCCTCTGCCATCTTGCAGACTTTTTGTAGTTATCTGTAAAGGGATGACAATGGCCTCTGCTGGACAACCCCTTTTTCCTACATTAACCTGATTAGCAAAGCTGGGGTTCTGTAAAAAGAATGTAGTAGAATGCTGAATGTTGTGTCCTCTGAAATAAGTTCCTGCTTATTGCTGGGATATGTTAAAGTGAGTCAAGCATCTACCTGCAAATAATCTTTTTGCAGACAATATTCTTTTGGTTCTCCCAAAATCTACAGGTCAGTTATTGTTGAATATAATGGCTTTTTTCCAGCAATGTATTATGTTTGTTTAACATTAACATTGATAAAGCTGGAGTGCTGTGAATAGGTTGTTCACTTCAGCCAAGTGGTACTTGGCTTTTCCCACAGTATAACAACTGATGTACCCAGGAGATATTCTGGCACCAGATCTTCAAAAAATTTTGAAGGAAATCAGTCAAGGTGCAGTAATTAAGATCCTGAATAACCACATCCAAAGACAAAGTGGCTAATAACCTACAGACTATAGTTTAAACATCATAAAGATGAAACTGGTACCTAAGATTTTGTATCCTCTCACATCTTCCATGATGTTCTTTCCGGCATCAATGGTGGAGTGGTGACAGCAGGAAATTATCCAAGTTCTGTTAGGTCCCAACATGACCCCGGATTTATGTAGAGATTATGCTACAGAGAAGAACAAAGGTGGTATTCAGTTTCTCAATAAAGGTGGTATTCAGTTTCTCAATTTAAGATTATTTACTAATCTCTGAACTGTTTACTCTTTGGCTCACAGGAGAACAGAAAGTGGCATAAAAGGAATATGAAATGCAGATCTCGGTGGCTCATTTGCAGGCAGAAGGCCAATACAGTGAGAATTGTTAGAGGCTAGGTGGTTGAATAACATTAGGCTGGATTTAGTGCAGGGCCTGTGAGATAGCCCTATGATTAGTTTACTCCATTCTTAGGCACTTTGATATGATGCCCCAGGAAAGGGCAGAACTGAAACACTGGTCACCATTTTCCATTATACGTTGAAATGGCGCAAGCCCTCATCCTGTGATTGAGCAGGTGGGCTGCATAAGATATTTGTTGTGGGGTATATTTAATGATAGAGGGTAGATTCATAGCATTTTAGGAAACCAAACAGCAATATGGAATCCTGGTTTTAGAATGGTTTAATTTTTAAGGATTGTATTCATAGGTTCATAGGTTCATAGGTTCATACTAGGCTATCTGCCCGAGGGCATTTACAAGCCTAGCCCATAGTTTTGTGGCTTACGCCACCCCTTTAGTATGGGGAACTATACCCATTATTTTGCTGTGCCTCTGTATTCCTCTCGTATCAAAAAAACAGGGAATATTCCAAAGGCTGAGAAACTCTTAGTGCTGGAGAAAGTAGAGATGTGGGGAGAATACTTACAAAAATACTAGATCCCTGAGGAGTAGTCACATTAACGTAAATTCATAGCATTAGGGTTTTATCCCCCTACCTTAATCTCAAAGCTGTTTCTTATTTAATATTTAGTACTACACTAGTCCCTTGACTGGCTTCCCTAGAACCTTACTAGATAAGTAAGACACTCTTTGAAGACTTACTGTTATAGTAAGTAAGTATACCCACAACTGTACTACTTTCTAAAAGAAAGGGTCACTGGAACAGTAAATCATAATGCAAGGGCAAGTTCCAAAGCAGTAGTGCTATGTAAAAGGGAGGTGGACAGGCACAGGATTCCCTAGAGCAAAGCCAAGCCAAAGCATGTCCTGCCCCTTGACTGCTCATGCAGCTTATATTTAGTGAAGCTGTGGACTGTGGACCATGTGGCAGATTCTGAAATGGCTTGTGCAGACATATGCTGCTGATACTGATAATGCCCCAGCTGAATGTGTACTAATTATGCCTTGTAAAAGTTTACTGCATCTGTCATAGCTGAAGGCAGTACAGTGGGCCAACCATTCAGACAGTGTATTTTGACAAGAAGGCGTTCTTTCCTGTTTTTTGAAAGAAACAAACAGCTGATTGATCTTTCTGCTTTCTTTGGTTCTTCTTGTGTAATATCTCAGCCATCTATATATATTTAATAATAGTAGACAATGCCCCCATCACTGTGACAGTTTGCAAAAAAGATTTGCCAGTTTTAAATGCTGGTTAAGGGCTACTGCTTATACTACTTTTTGGCTGAGAAAGTGGAGGTTGGCTTTAATAAATCTGACTCATCGAGTAAAATTAAATATGAAGATTTATATACGAGTACCTGTAACACTGAAATCCTCCTGTCAGACATGATTGCTACAAGAAAATGTGTTCTCCAAGAAAGATATTTCAGCTATGCGAATTCAGCAGTTTCAAAAGGTGGGAGTTAGGTTTCCTAACATAAAGCTTACAATATGTCTTCTTGGTCATCTAGGATGTAAAACTTCCTTAATGAATGCTTTAACAGCTGCATGTGGCTGCAACCTGAATGAAGCTGGTAAACAAGCAGATAGTACAGATGTATGAAATTTAACAGTATACTAGGTTAGGACCAAACAAAAAAATTAAAATAGGTCTAGTGGCACTGAAATCAAAAAATGAAAGGGGTCCATTCTTTGTGATATAGTTCACACAGTACATTTCTTCCACTTCTGATTGTAAAATGTTCTTATATTAGGTTTCCTGGCTTCAACAGTGCAAGACCAGGGAAGAATATGAATTGTTAAAAATCAGAATTCTAGTCTTCTGTTTTACGAGACTCTCTAACGTCATAATCAGGAAACTCTGCCAATTTTTTCAGCATCCAGTCCACAAGGGAGGAATGGAACTGGGAGTGATGAGATAGAAAATTTAGGGCCTTTACGCCTAAGTGGGAAAAAAGAAACAGATCACCTTCTTGCCAAACGTGTCCAATATTTTGGACTCTTCCTTCAATGAGAGTTTAATAAAATGCTGAGGACTCTGAGTCCTGCATCATGCAAAAAAGACATTTCATAAGGGTCTGTTTTAAAATCTGTAGGATGTCTGCAGGGCACAGCATGCTATACAAAGTGAAGTATGTCCAGGGTATCTACTTTCCTGGAAGCTTGAAGACCACTATGTCTGTCCTTCCAAAATGCAAAAAAATTACATAATTTGGTGCAAAAAGACCCAATGTTCCTCCTTTCTCTTCTTCACACGCTACTAGCTAAATGTCTTATGGGGAGAATGAAGAGGGAAAATGACCAGTCCATAGGTTGCTTCATGAGCTGGAGGATTTCCCTAAAATACTGGTCACATGGGGGGCTAGTGGTAAGGTAAGAATCATTATTCCTTCCTGTCAGTCTTAAGAGACAAGATCTTTAGTTCACCATTAATCTGATTTTGCTGCCCAGGAGAATTCAGACCGGACAGAAGAAATATCCTGGCACTTGCCCCTGATGGAATGATCTACAACCCTTCTCACACTGCAGGCATGGACTGATCAGCAGATATGTACTCAGAGGCAAACTAAGAGTCCCTATAGTATGAGGGGAAATGTTATCCGAAGTCAAGAACAACACATGAGAAGTCTGCTCAAGACCTACTACTGACAGCAAGTGATATTCACTGGCTCTCTGTGTTCCCTCAGCCATTTGGTTATGTCCTATAATGTAGTAGGAAAGAAGGCCAGTGGGATGTGGAAAGGCCTGCAAATGCCTCCTTGACACTCTTGAGACTATGATTTGGGGGTAAGTGATGAGTGTAGACTCCCCAAGCCTGATTCAACTTCAAATTTAGGCCACAGAACTCAAGAGAAACTCCATACAAGCTTCAAGGGAAAATGGGCACTCAATCCCCTCCCAGAAGTTGCTGTCTGGGAGGTATGGCTACCCCCACCCCACCTTTGGATAATCTCATGGGCAGCACATGACAGATGTAATCTGTCTCTTCACTCAACAAAAGAGACATTGCTGTTTGTGAGAGTGCAGAAATTACTGAACAGGTGGTCGACTTGCTGGAAGACTTCAGCATTGTATGCTGTAGAGCCCTGAAGTGCCTCAGAATCCCACTGAAGTCATTGTGGTTAGCAGCAGCTTCCCCTTTATGTGGGGCCTTGTAGAGCAGGCAGTATCTGATGGGAAGTCGGACTGCCTGCAGTATCAAGTTCCACATACAGGTGGAGCTGAACTGCACTGCTTAGGTATCACAAAGAGGGATGAGGAATGGCATGCATGAGTGGATGGGTGATGTGCAAGTCATTCCAAACTTCAGTTTGTAAATACAGTTAAGTTAAAAGCAGAAGTAATTCCCTTGTCAGCTAGTGCCCCTACATGCCCATCCCCTGTAATGGACGGTAAGAATGCAGGCATGACAGTCAGACTACCTATCATGTCTGCATTGCAGGTACAGCTGCTTTGCAGGACAGCCTCATGGCCATTCAGGGTCCCTGCCTACAATACCAGTGCTGCCATATAGATGGACCTGTGTACCAGATAACTTGAGAGAGATTTGGTTGGCCTGCTGGGGTCTCCGGTAAGTTCACACTGTGCTAGGCACAGGTGATAAAATTCACTAGCACAGCATGTCTTGGAATCCCATCACCTATTCCTAGTAGAGCAGAATTCCCTGCCATTCAATACTTTGGCACTGCAAAGTACCGAAATGAGCAGACTCGCTTCTGGAATGATATCACTCCTAAAGACTGGAAAAAAATGCAGGTGCGGAGTAGCAAGAGCAGGATAGCAGACGTGCTCTTCTCCCCTTCTCCACGCTTTCAGGAATCCAGACATAACATGTCAGTCAGTATTCTTTAAACTGCACATCATCCCTGTCATCTTATTTAGGATTCGAAACTACACTGCAGTAGGGTATGAAATGTAAAATACTCTGTTTTATGTAATCTAGTTTTGTAAACCATGAAAGATATAATGACAATTTTCCCCTTAGAAATAATAATCAACCTACATCCATCCATAAAGATTTTATTTCCACATTTTATGCCAGTCATTTTCATAAACTAAAATACTGACCCTGATATAGACTGGTAGCACACAGTTTCTTTGTGTTAAATGATAGAGAGTGGTCTCTCCAAATGGTTATTTTTATGAGCTCTGTACTGTTCCATCAACAGTAACACTAATGCTAGCAGCTCCTAAAAACAGCATCATTTCTCGTCTTAATTTGCCTGTCTTCCTTCCTGCCTGGCCACTGTCATAAACTATCATTCTCAGCACCATTTGCATGACTACTATATCAATGCACACTGTACAACTTTAACATGGTATAAACAGGAATTTCAGTATCAAATTTGTTAAACACGCAGAAAATAAAAATCATGTCACAAACACGTATCCATACACAGATATCAGAAACCGTTACATGAAAAGAAACATATAAATTAAAACTAATCTCCAGCACATACCATGAAAAAAGCATTAGCAAGAAAATGTGCAGGTGAAGAATTCAATTCAATCGGAAGACAGATGCAGGAACTTAATGTGTAAAGAAGTATTCTCTCTTTTTTTTTTTTTTTAATTTTTGGAAGAATTTTTTAATTTTGTTTTTCTTGTTTTAGAATTTTATGCATTGACATACTAACAGAGATTCAAAAGATGGCTGTCAACATGAAAACTAATGTTGTGTATCTTCCTCTCCCCTTTGTATTTTTACCACTCTGATGTCTTTGATGTCTGTATACAAGACAACAAACATAGTAGCTACTGATTGGCTTATTTGAGCAGCGTTTTCACAAAACATGGTCATGCTACGTACATGTATAAACAGTATGTTTATGTCGACATGTTACTTCTTAATGAACCATTACTACATGAGTCCATTCTGTTCAATGGGTTTGGGTCTAAATGTGTTATAACTTATCCCAAGGTGCTACAGTGTTAACAGGGGTAATCCAGATGACTCAAGTGAAGTCTGGAATCCCACCTGTGACCCACAGGGTGACAGAAGTAACAAGAAACAGAGTACAAAGGATTAGTCCAGACATAATCACTTTAGCTAGCAGATCAAGGAAACTCTCTCGCTGATACTCTCCCTGTGGGAGGAATAAAGATACGTACACCTTGTTGAAGTTTCCAGTAGATTATTCAGTGAAGCAGGTTGAAGGACAAGTGTTCTTGTTCTAATGAATGCTACAGTGTTGGTATAGGACATATTGGCTAAGGGGTACAGAGAGGGAATCCCCCTGCTTTGGGGAGGCGGGCATGTCCTCATCATAAAACATACTTGTACTTTTGAACGTTTTTTAGTAAAATAGGCTCATATGATTGTGCTTTGAAGGAAAGGTTTTTATGTTCAGTTAAGCATACATTGTCTATATGTGTGTTTAGTGAGATGGTGGCAAGGTGTGGGAGAACAGAAATATTATATTAGTTGCCATGCAGAATGGTTTCCTCTATATATTCACTAACACTAGATAAAGACAAATGACATTTAACATAAAAACAAAAACAACTGGTTTTGAAAGAAAAAAAAACACCGCTTTTAGGTAATGACATTAAGGTCTGGAACATCTAATGAGTACATTACTATTCACGCAGACATTATTTTCTTACTTTTGGTGGCAAACTGTTTAGGTTTCTAGGTTCATTGGTCAGGCTTATGCATTACTGGCATAAGAAGCATGAGTGTATAACCTCGTGTTGTTACACTTTTACTTCTCCTACACATACAAAGATTACTTCTGAAAGAAGTTAATGACTGGTTTGCTCTGAGGAAGACCAGCCATGAGAATAAGTTAAGATTTTTTTTCCATTACTAACTTCAGTCTGCAAAGAAAGTGTATATGCATGTGTGTGGGGGAAGGGGGACTGGTCGATATCAGACAGAACTGTGCCCCTTGGTATTTGGTTGACACTTGGAATTGTCGATATCATTTTTCATTTGGCTACTACAAAGAGGCAGATCATCTCTCTGAAATTCCTTACTGACCCTTAACAGTCTTTCTAAATCATATTTCATGTGTCACAGTCCCAACTACCTCCGAAAAAAACAAAGTCAGAGAAATGAGGAACTAATGTCCACCCTTCACTCAAAATACTTGTACCACCTGGTGATATCTAAATATAGAATTAATGAGAAAACTCTCATTAACTGTGATACCAAGCAGCTGTTGTTTGCCTTGGTTTCCAAGGAAACTATGAAAGAACACAAGGTCTCAGACAATGATAATCAGAGGACAAGAAAAAAACTCTTAGTTTTTTTAAGTATTGTATCCTAGAGCTATTAAGATGTTCTTTCTTTGTTGTGAAATATACACCTTTATTTGTTAGGAAAATAAGATGAGCTGAGTAGCAGGTACATAGACACTGCTACCATGCATGGGGTCAGTGATCTGAGTTCACCAATGAGGCTGACTGAATGGAGGGCTGTTTGAGAAGGTAAAGCATTCCAGCATGCACGCTCTTTCGTTATATTGAATAATCATGGAATTTTACAGTGCCTCTACATTCCTGTTGGCCATTGGTAGCACAGTTGTGCAGCCACTAGGACACAAGGAAGAAAACAGTACAGTACTGAACACACAGACGGTAAAATACGCAACATGCAAAAGGGTTACTGCGGCTGCATGGTTGCACTATTATATGCTGGTAAGTAGTGGTAAAACAGATGGAAAATGCTCAATGTCCAAAATGTGAATTATGAGGTTGGGAACCACATCTCCTAAATGTACTTTGCTCCTGAAAATGTGATCTTCATGCAAGGAAAGGAGCTTAATGATGGTCTTCATGCAGCCCATAACAGATAAAACGTTAGCAAAAGAGTAAGTAAAGTTACAAAAGAGTCTGAGACAAAAACAGGTAAGCAAATTTATGTAAGGCAGAAAAACAACAACAAAAAGAGCAGATCCGCTCCAGTGGCATACAGTGCTAAAGCTCTAAATACAGCCCAACTAACCCGGGTTAGAGCTTTAGCCCTCTGTGCCACTGGAGCAGATTTGCACTTTTTGTTGTTGTTTTTCTGCTTTACATAACAACAACAAAAAGAGCAAATCCACTCCAGTGGCATAGAGGGCTAAAACTCCAACTATGGCCCATCTAACCTGGGTTCAATTATCAGCTCAGGTGACTGATGGAGTGGAAGGGGAGGGAGCTCATTGGTGATGCTCCCTGAGTTGAGGAGTGGTCCAAAAAGGACAGTCGACCTTGGATGCAATCAGCAGATGTAGAGTGTGGAAAAAGAGAAATGTTGGTAGGGCATATAAAAAAAAAAAAAAACATAAGGAAGCACAAACGGCTGAGCCCCCAGGACCCTTTAAGATCCATAGCTAGCCCCAGCAACACCACAAGTCCAGGGGTAGAAGGATGCTGGTAGACCTGGCATGGAAGTGGAGAACTGGGGCTAGGTCAGTATTGTGAGGGGACCAAAAACAAATCTAAAAAATCAAAAAGCCAGAAAGAGCAACAGAGAAAATGGATTAACAGAAAAGTATGCGTGATATTCAGGTTAAATCCATATCAGATGTAATTTTTGATTGTTGTGGACTTAGCTGGAGAGAGAGAAGAGGAAAAAGACCTTGCAGTTTGAAACTCCTCTTCATGAAGCACAGGTGTAATAATATTGATAACCTCCAAATGACAGAGGGGTACTGATATTAGTCTGAATATATATGACGTGAGGCCTATGCAAGCAACAACAGTATGCACAGTGGTTCCTAACATTTTGCAAATGCCAGTTCTCAAGTCCAAAATGTCTACCTCCCTACTAGAGGTAAAGATCTTGTTGACCTTGGCCTGACTAATACTGCCCATGCTTGCATCCCTTTAAGTGCCGCCTCTCCCTGATAAAATCCATTCACTACACTGTTATCTTTTCTGTTGTTTTATGTAATATTAGTAAATTTAAAAGTGCCCCTCCACAAGCCCCGGTTAGAGATGCTGCATACATCTTTGATTTCAAGTCTCACTTAAACAGTTGGATACAGTCACCTGTTCCTATACCCCAAAAATATTACAGGGAAATCAGGAATAAACATTTATGGTGGAACTCTCACATATACAGACTGTTTAACAAGAGAAATGAACTATATCATAAAATACTCCTCTCGCAAAAGGGATTTAAAACACCACCCCTAAATACAGTTTTGTTCATCATCCCTTTTAGACCCATTTATCATTAGCCTGTCCAATACCTACATAACAGATGTCTACTGAGCTGCAGTAGTGACACTATTACATAAGGGCAGCTCCACCACAGACCCAGATAATCATAGACACATAAGTCTCACTAAGGCCATCTGTAAAGTTGTGAATAATGTCATAATTGAATTTACAAATAAAAACATCTGTGCCTTCACTTACTTGATCTAAATCAGTCTGTCTTTTCAAAGGAAGATCCTGCCTATGGAGGATAACACATTTCTTTCATAGGGATAAGGAAACTGTATGGACCTAGCTAAAGCTTTCAATACAATCCCCTATGCAGGAATTAATGACAGGCTAACCCAACTCAAAATTCAACCCAATCTCATTTCTTGGACAGACAACTGGGTCTGTGTCAGGACTCATTCAGTAAGGGTTGGAAGTACATCATCTACACAAAATAATGTTACTATTGGTATCTCTCAAGGCTCTATCCTGGGTCTCTCCTCCTCTTCAGCATCTATTTTTCTGATGTTGAAATGGAAGTCAAAAGGTTATGACCAAGTTTGCAGATTACTGCAAACTGGGTGCTGTTGTAAGCTCTCCTGTGAATACACACATAGTCCAACAGGTTATGCCTGGTTCACTGACCATAGGCTCAAATTTAATACCCAGAATTACAGCGTGACTTTATTTGGGAAGCAAGATTTCCCTAGTTTATTAAGGACCTAACTCTTAAAACTAACACTGTCGTCAAATATCTGAGTATGTCTGTTGACAATTAACTGTTCCTCGATCACCATGCTTTAGGAAATCATTCTACCTGGCACAGTTCATTATCAAACACATTTCCTCTAGGAAACAAATCTTCTCTAAACATCTCTCAACAGACCTATCATCACATAGAATACTCCATTTAGCAGGTACAACTCAAAATATTTTGCCCGAGTAGAAAGGCCTCAAAGAATGCTAACCAAACAAAGCTCTGGGCTAAACTTTCTAAGCTATCTAGACACATTAAAAGTCCCCTCACTGTGCTCCATCTCATACAGACTCCTTTCTAGTGATCTGCGCCTTACCTTTTGTGCCATGAAGGTGTCTTCCCTGCTTCACTTCCATGTACAGAAGACCAGCAGCATCATGACCACTTGCACCAAAGACCATAACCTTTGGGGGTACTTCAGTAACTGGTCTGGTATCTGCAAATTTACCCCTGCGATACACAGTACAGCTCTCCTTTTGGCCTTATACTTGATAGCCTTCTCAATGGTCACCAAGACTGCATGATTAGTACTTACCTACGAAGCTCTGAGACGATTTTAGGGTTTCTGTGACCCCTGTGTACTTTCACTTGTCTACACAGCAGTGTGAATGTTAGGACAAGGATGAAAGACAAAGGACTTCTGTCAGATACAGTGTATTACCCTTGTTAATAGTAGCATCCTATCCAGCCTTCCCTGGGCCAAGACTTCAGGGAGAGTGCAAAGAGCATGCCTGTGATAAAGCATGTACTTTACAAACCTTTAACAGCCTTCATATCATTTGGAGTTTACCCAGTCCTGGTAAGCTTACAAAACCAGTATCTCTACATCACTTACTCATCAGCCACAGGCTGACTTCTATGAAGTATATAACTTCTCCATCACTAAAATATTTACATTTTAAAGCATTATCTCTTCAGTCTGATCCATTAAATCTTTTTTTTCTTTTTTAATAAATCCGCAATAGACACTGGCAACAGATCAGCAGTGGTAAACTAATAACTACGTCAAGGTGTATACCACATGGGAATTCAGACAATACCTACCTCTTTCAAATGCACCCAACGCATGTACAAGAAAACAAGATGCTGTCTCAAAGCATGATATTACGGCTAAGAAGACTAGAGGCAATAAACTGTAGAGAAACATGAGAAATTTTTCACCTGAGCCATAACCGTTCGACTGCATCATCTTACAATTCAAAATATGTTTTCTTGTTTGTAAATATTTTAGAATCATTATGAATGTATTAATATGTATCGACTGTAAGCACACAGTTTTATAAATATTCAATTAACAATCAGTATGCACTAAGCAGGCTTGTACAAGAATCCTATATTCTTTTGCTATAATAATCAAAAGCGAAGCTGAACTTCAAGAGCAATCCTATGCTCTATTTATATAGACAAGGCACATAAGCACAGGCACCTGTTATTAAGGGTGACAACAGAGTACTAACGCGGGTTAATGAATTATTTACAAACCCTGTGCAGTACAGAATGAGAGGAAGCGGGATTTAAATGAATTGCTCTACAGAACAGAGTTGCTCACAAGTTGAAACCTGATTATAACATACTTTTGATTCACTCAATTACAACAGTGTACTTAAAGCATCTGTTTTAAATTATTTCCTCTGACTTTATTTTTTTTCAACTAAACTGTCTTTATCTGCACACACAGACAACACACACTGCATATCCAGCTGTTGGTAGAATTCGATTCTCATCTGAGACCATTTTTTTTTTTTATTTTGCACACTAACTTAATCCCAGCACAACTCAGTATTTACTAAACTTCAGAGAGACTTCATTGTCACTGGAACCTGAAGGATGTCCTCTATCTATACATGCACAATCTGCAGGAACAAGACCAGCAACTCCTAGAAAGAGGGAGACAAACGGCACTTTCAGATAACCCAACAGGAATTTCTGTTAGCACTGCACTCAATGTAGTTCTCTGGGTGGCTGCCATTTCTGTTTTTCCAAAACATCTTCCTTATTGCTGTAACTACAAACAGTATTTTTCTAAGTAGCACTTTAACTGTATTAAGCAATTCTCCACAGTGTGAGCCATCTGAAGAGTAACAAGGAGTGGCAACCACAAGGAATGACAACAAGTTAGAAGCAATTTAAAAAGTCAAGTAGGGAGCAGTTATGGCATTGGCACAATAAACAGTTAAAACAGTTGTTTGAGTGAAAAATGACAATAACCTCACAACTAGCTGTGATTAAATTTTGCAAAATGAGTAGACACACCCAAAATAGAAAAAGCAGTGGCAATACATGTTTGACATGCAATGACAACAAAACTGCATAAAACAGGTGATGAAAAACAGACAACAAGCAGTAACAACAGTGGCACAGAAAAGCAATGACAACTGCTCAACAAGGAATGGCAAGGAAACACTCAACTAGCAAGATACAAACACACAATGAGGTGTCTACAGCTATACAGTAAACAGTGGTAACAACTACTTAAGAAGGAATGATGATAAACTTTTGTTGCTACAGTGATCTCTCTAGGAGTACCTGAGTACCTCTCACAGTAAGTAGAGTTTTAATTCAGGGAGGGATGCTGCAGTAGTAAGTCATCTGAGAAGGATCCCAAGTAATAAGAGGTAACTACTGGGAGGTGGACATTTGCAGGATAACCTACAAGCACCCCCAGACTGAGCGTCTAGCTTGTGTTTTTAGTGACTCTAAAGTACAGTCAAATTTGCTGCTTCTGATATATCTTGAACAGAAATATTCCTAAAATATGATGCAGCTACAGCACTTCTATTGTAACATGAGACTAAACAAAGCACTGAAATGTTTTGCTGCACTTAGCATGACAAAAAGCAATGGGTGAGCCATTTTGGATATGTACCGCAAATTAACGCCCCACCTTCCAGCTCTTCAAGTGAAGAGCAAAAAATAAATAAACAAAAATTGGATTATTGTAGAAAGCCAATTGGTTTCTACAATAATTTAGCCAATCCATAGCAGTCCCTAGCTCTTCAAGCCTAGAGCAAAAAATAAAAAATGCTCAACTGAAGTGCCTTTCTGTACTGGCATTTCAGTATAGGAAAAAGTAAATGCTAGCCTCTTGACTGCGGCCCCTAACACTTTGCCTCCTTCACCCCACTCTTGCCACACTTCTTACTGGTTGGATCTTTCTTTGCTCTTATGAAAAAGATGAAAAGCTGGTCAGACTTTGAGAGAATGCGTCCTTCTGATAAAGCACCTCAAGCTTCTGTATTCGCTGGCACTCTGATATTAAACGTTAAAGATTAACAGTTAACATGCACTGGCTCAAGAAAAAAGATGCTGCATCTACCATAAAAGAAAGGTTAGTTTTCAGTGGTAGCATTTCATTATGAACAGTGCATTTGAAAGTCTGTATATTAGACTTTTCAGTTTAGAAATCTTCATTCCACAGCAAACTGCCACCAAGAAAATAAGTTTCCATGGAAGGTACTTTAAATCAACTGCATCTGCTAGTTCAAAGAAAGGCAAAAGTTATGTTTTTGGGCATAAAGTTAAAATCTCATAGTGAGAACCTTGATTTTTGGTGGCCTTAAATGGCAAGTTTAAAGGGCTTCATCACATTATACACATGCAAAGTAGAATGTGGATGCGACACATGTAGGTGATTTCCTAACAAAAAAGATTTGCAAATTTTGTTAAGACTACACACACACGTCTACTTTATCCATTGGTGACATGATCACACAGGGACAGGGTGAGGATGAGTCCACAGACTTTAAAGGAAGCATTCCTACAATATCTCTATGGTGATGTCACTGAGGGGTAAAGTAGATTTATGTGACTGTATCCCTAACAAAAAGTTTCTGAACATTTGCAAATGTTTTTATTAAGAAATGGTCCACTTATATCAGGATTGTTAGGGGGGGGATTTATCACAGCGCTTAAGTCACCATGTGGCATGGTGAAAAGGCAAGTTCCAAAAGTACAGTTTTGTACCTACCATAAATGTAGATGTTCGATTGCACATACTGCTGCAGTCATTACACTTGGGTTATCCTGCCGTCAGGCAGGTCCTCAGTCGGCCGAATTCCAAAGTCTTGGTCTGGCGTCGGTTGCCGTCGCTTCTTCCCTGACGTCAGAGCGGCAGGGGTATAAAAGAGGCAGCCGACGCCATTTTCTTCAGTTTTTCTTGCCCCAGATGTCAGGTGCCCCCAAATAGGCAGGCAATACATGATGTTATGCAAACTTACATAAGTAGATAAAACCAATCAGTAGTTGTAAGCAAATACACCATATAGGAGTACCCCAAGTTGGATGTATGCTAGAGGTGTTTGTCATAAGCCCTGTCCTGAGAGGGGATGGAGGGAGGGAAACCTGGACTGCAGCAGTATGTGCACTCGAACATCTACATTTATGGTAGGTACAAAACTGTACTATGTTCATCGTGCCATACTGCTGCAGTCATTACACTTGGGTGAATCCCAAAGCTATGGAAGGGTGGCTGGTATTAGGCTGAATTAGGAGGGGCTAGAATGCCCTGCAGGACTGCGGTGGCAAAGCCCGCTCTAGATTTAGTGGCAGGTGGTAGTGCTTGGTAAAAGTGTGCACTGAACTCCAAGTAGCTGCTTCCAAAATGTCCTTGGTTGGGACCCCCCTGAGATATGCTGCTGAGGTAGCTGTTGCCCTGGTGGAGTGTGATCTGATGTATCCTGACACTGTTTTCCCATGAAATGAATAGCAAAAGCGGATGCAGTGGGCTATCCATTTTGAAATAGTCTGTTTGGAAATAGCCTTTCCTTGAACAACAGCAGCATAAGACACAAAAAGTTGTTCAGATTTTCTGAATGACTTTGTCCTGTCCAAATAGTATCAAAGTTGTCTGTGAATGTCCAAGAAGTGAAGTAGTCTCTCCCCTTTATTCTGGGGGTTTGGATAAAAGGTAGGTAAATGGATAGCCTGATTCAAAGCCACACTGGATACTACCTTTGGCATGAAGGTAGGGTTGGTACGTAAAGAGACTCTGTCCTGATGGAAAATGAGGAAAGGTTGCACTGCCATAAGGGCCTGTAGCTCCGAAACCCTGTGTGCTGAGATAATAGCCAAAAGCAGAGCTGTTTTCCATGACAAGTATTGCAGTTCTGCTGAGGAGGCAGGTTCGAAAGGAGGTAATGTCAATTTTTCCAGTACGAAGTTAAGGTCCCAAGCTGGAGCTGGTGGATTTCGTGGGGGCCTTATATTTTTTGCCCCTCTGAGGAACTGTCTTAGTAAAGGATGTGAGAATAAGGGAGGATCCGTATTGTATTGTGCTGAAATAGCTGAGGCGTGGATTTTGATGGATGAGAAGGAAAGGCCACTGTTTAACATGTCAGCTAGGTACTGTAGAATCTGAGGTATATTTAATATCCAAGGATTTAGGCCTTTTGCTTGGTTCCATGCACAAAATCGCTTCCATTTGCCTGAGTAAGTTTTTCTGGTACTGGGTCTCCTGGCCTCCAAGATGACATTCTGGACCTCCTTTGAGAGGAGTGTAGATTGATAAGCTAAGGTATTTTCCATGCAGCTAGATTTACTGTCCTGAGCTGACTGTGGAGGATCTTGTAATTTTGCTGAGACAACAGAAGTTTGAATTGAGGTAGGATCCAAGGTGGTGAATGAGATAGGCTCTTTAGGAGCGGGTACCAGTGCTGACGAGGCCAGTCCGGAGCAATGAGAATCATTTGTGGCCTCTCTGCTCTGACTTTTAGTAAAACTTTTGTCAGCAGAGGCAGAGGTGGGAAGGCATATGTTGTCAATGTTGTCCAACTGAAAGATAGAGCGTCCACTTTCCAGGCCTGTGGATGATAGGTCCTTGTGCAGAATTTTTTCAGTTGGTAATTGCTGTAGGAGGCAAATAGATCTATGTCTGGCTGTCCCCATTTCCGTGCTATCATTGAGAATACTTGAGGGTGTAACTCCCACTCATGAGGATCTGTCATATTTCTGCTTAATTTGTCTGCCAGAATGTTTTCCTTTCCTGGCAGGAATTGCGCTTGTAGTTGTACTTGTAAGGGCAATGCTGTGTTCCACAGGGTCATTGCCTGTCTGCACAGGGGGTAGGAATGTGCGCCTCCCTGTTTGTTTATGTACCACATAACTGTGGTGTTGTCTGTTCTTATTAATAGTTGACCTGGATGCAATAGGTCCTTGAAGGCTGTAAGAGCATTTTGTACTGCTAGCATCTCCTTTGGTTGATGTGAAGGTGCATGTGTTTTTGAGACCATCTTCCTTGAATGCAATGACCTGCCATGTGTGCTCCCCAGGCGTAGTCTGAAGCATCCGTTGTGATGGTTTGATTTGCTTGAGGTATGCAGAAAGGGAGACCCGTGTTTCTTTGGCATGCTTGAGCCCACCACAAAAATTCCTTTTGAAGGCATGGAATGAGTGGTATAATTGTTTCCAGGCTGTGTTTGTGTTGAGACCATAAGTTTTTCAGGTACCATTGTAGTTTCCTCATATGCAGCTTTGCAAATGGTATTAGTAGAATGCAGGATGCCATGAACCCCAAAGCCTGCAGGATTTTCCTTGCAGTAAGCTGGGTTAAAGTTGTCATTTTTCTGAAGTATTGAGACAGTTGCCTTTGTTTGTCTGGCGTGAGATAAACCATCTGGGCCGTTGTATTTAAGCTGGCACCCAGGAATATTATCTGTTGTGAGGGTATCGGTTTTGATTTCTTTTTGTTTACTGTGTACCCTAGGCAATTTAACATTTTTATTACAAATGCCAAATGCTGTAGTAGAATGTCCTTGCTGTCCGCTTGGATCAGGCAGTCGTCCAGATATGGGTAGATTTGTATTTCTTGTTGTCTGCAAAATGCAATTACTGATGCCAGGCATTTCGTAAATACTCTGGGCGCAGTAGATAAGCCAAAGGGCAATGCAGAGAATTGATAATGCGTTGTACCTGCAAGAAATCGGAGGTATCTTCTGCAATCTTGTCTGATAGGGGCATGCAGGTATGCCTCCTTGAGGTCCAACGTTACCAGCCAAGACTCCTTGCCCAACATGGGAAGAAGCTGCTGTAATGTGAGCATCTTGAATTTTGGTACCTCTAAGTATGTGTTCAGGATAGATAGGTCTAAGATGGGTCTCCAGTCTTTGTCCTTCCTTGGTACCAGAAATAGTCTTGAATAAAAACCTTGACCTTGTTCTTTTGTAGGTACCTTTTGAATTGCTTTCATATCCATGAGAGCGGAAATTTGTTTTTGTGCCTCTGCCCATTGATTTTGTGGCAGGTTTGGCATGCTTTCATTTTGGAAGGGTAAGAAAGTGGAATCTGTAGCCTCTGTTTATGATGTCCAGAATCCATTTGTCCTGTGTAATAATGTGCCAATTGTCTGAAAATAAGGCCAGTTTCCCGCCCAAAGGTGCTGCCATTGAATGTTTGTTTGGCAGGCGTAGGGGGAAGTCATTGAGCTTGCTTCCTGAATGGTTGAGGCCTTTCTTCTCCACCTCTTGGAGTTGTTGTTTGCCATTGTCTAGGTCTGTAAGAACCTTGTGGTTGTCCTCTGCCCCTGGGGCGTCTGTACCTACCCCTTTGGGGTCTGTCTGTGGTTGGAAAGGACTAGTTTTTTGATGGCCAGTTTCTACTGAAGCGAGGAGGTTGTACCTGCAAGAAATCTTTAACTGTTTGTATAGATTTTGCCTTTTCTTCCATTTTCTTTAAAACCTCCTCTGCTTTGACACCAAATAATACATCCTTTTGCAATGGTGCATCCAATAACTTTGCTTTTACATGATCTGGTAAGGTTTGCACTTTTAGCCAAGCATGTCTACGTATCACAGAGCCAGTGACAGCTGCTCTACGTGAGGCCTCCAAGGAATCAAAACCACACTGTAAAGTATGTTTTCCCACTTGTTCTGCTCCATGCAATAAATCCTGCATCTCTTTTAAATCTGGTTGATGTGTTTGTGTCATCTTAAGCTTCAATTGGGAGATCAAAAACTGCTGGTATTTTAGCATGTGAAATTGGCAGTTTAATGCCCTCATGGCTAAAGTGGCAGAAGTATACACCTTCTTCCCCCATCTTTCTAATGCTCTGGAATCTCTTTCAGAAGGTAAAGGATTTTTTGCAGTAGAGGCCTTAATCCCCTTAGGACCCTGTGAAATGGTTTCTGAGTCAGCAGCAGGGCTTTTATATAAAAACTGGTGGGAATCAGGGACCCGGTAGTATCTGTCTGGTTTAACTGGGGCAGGAGGCAAGGAGTCTGGATTCAGACTGGCTTCTGCAAAAACATCATCCAAAATATCTAAAACCGGAGGAATAGCAAGGGGCCTATGCTGAGGAAGAAGGAGAAACTCCCGGAGCCCTTTCTTAGAATCTGAGTAATCCTGTCCTTCCCAGTGGAAGTGTTCCCTCAAGGTATGCCAGGTTTCCCCGAAAGAATAGTCCTCTGGGGGGGAAACCGAGGGAATTGATTCCTCTGCATCAGAGTCTTCATAGGGAGAATAGGAGTAATCCTGGTCCTCAGAAAAACCTGAGGTAATGGAAGCTTGATCTGAGGAAGGGTAGTCTTCCTCCAACCTGGGTCTTTTTTCTAAGGGGGGCTGAGAACCCCTGATAAGAGTAATTAAATCCTCAGCCATCTTGAGCATCTGTTTTTTAGGCATGGGTTGCTGACAGGGGGTCTGAGGACCCTGTTTCCTAATTTTCATAGGGGCTTTAGCTTTTGAGTAAGATTTAATGGTAATAGAAGTAGGCTTGAAAACGCCTTCAGAAACTGAAGGCCTAGCTAAATTTTCTGGTTCCCCGCCAAGAGTGGCGTCGGTGTCTAGAGAGGTAATTGGCTCCAGAGGGCCTGCAACTTCAGATTGAGAGGTCGCCGGTAAAATAGATTCAGCGGTAGTCAGGGGCTGCGAAGGCGCCTCACTGAGAACCGGAGATCCGGCGGCAGGCCTAAGCGTGGTCTCGGTATCCGGTTTGGGCCTCGGATGCCTATCTTTATCGTTGCGTTTTTTCATTAAGCCTGGTGTCGGAATATCTTTTTTTGCCAACATAATGAAGGGCGAACTCCGCCCGACATTTTATAGTGCGTTTATTGAACCTAGCACAAAAGCGGCAGCCCAAGATGTCATGGTCTGGGCCTAGGCAAGGAATACAGCATGAGTGAAAATCCTTATGCGGTATTTGCTTCCCACAAGAAACGCAATTATTAACTTTGTCTGACATCGGTCTGAGGCAAGAAAAGTTTCCCCAATGGGGTACTTAGCTTTAGAGAAGACTTCGGCGGAAATCCTTTTCCGAAATCTCAGGAGCTGGCTGACCAGCACTTGCGAATTGCTTCTGCTTCGGGTACCGCGCGGCAAGAAAGACTGAAGAAAATGGCGTTGGCTGCCTCTTTTATACCCCTGCCGCTCTGACGTCAGGGAAGAAGTGACGGCAACCGACGCCGGACCAAGACTTTGGAATTCGGCCAACCGAGGACCCACCTGATGGCAGGATAACCCAAGTGTAATGACTGCAGCAGTATGGCACGATGAACATCTGTGAGGTAACACTTTAAGGAAACGTCTGATAGATTAGCTGCCACCTAAGTAATGGAGGAATACAGGTTGACAGTGTCAGCCACACCTTGATGAAGAAAAAGGCTAGAGGAGCTTCAAAAAGATGAATAAAATGGTCAAACCACTTTGTAATGAAGCAATTAATTGAGTCTAAACCTTGACCTTTTTGATATTTTAAACTGTATTCCATTTCTGAATATAAGATTTTTAACAGTAGATCTAGTTGCTCAATTTAGAATTTCAAAACTTTAGAAGAAAATATTTAACTTTTAGAAACCATAATCCTATTTTCCAGAAGGCCAAGGGACTTCAGGCTTGGAAGAAGACCTTTGCTTTGCTTTTAACATTGTCCCAGCTCAAAATAGTCATTTTCTTATTTACAGCCATTTGCTGCTCCAACGTTTATGAAAGAGTACTCTGTAAGGAATTTTTAAAATCTGCCAACACATTTTACTCCCCCCAAAATTTCCCATTTGCCTCTTCCTTTTCTATCATACTTCCCAGTATTTACTCTCTATCTAGGGACAGCCTTAGGTAAACTAGTGTCCTACGCAAAAAGGCTCCATACCACTGCCCAATACATTTTGGCCTACTTACACTATGCAGATTACTTTTTTCTTCCTTTTTCATCACAGTTTGTTTTACTATTGATTTTTTACCTGCAGTTATACATTCATTCAACTTCTAAGCAAGACTATACTCTGATAACTGTGAAAGAAATATTTGCATTATGCCATGGGGGTTCCAGATGCTTTGAGGTACATTTTAGAGGTTTTTTTTAAACAGCCTATTCATTCGATGATTGCCTGAACAAAGACCATGATCAAAGATCGAAATTTAGTCTTACTTTTCAACTTTGCTTTTTTTCTTGCATTGTTTCAGCACATCCATAGTTGGATTTAAGCATAGCCAACTAGGCAGCCGCCTATGGCACCGCTCTAGTAGGGGCACTTTTCCAGTACTTATTTGGTGTAGGTAGACCAGGATAGGGGCAGTGGCTGGTGTGGCGGGGACAACATAGAGCCCTTTTGCCTAGGGCACCAGCTGCCCTAAGGCCGCTCCTGAGCACATCCTAACTGACCAAATGTCATGTTATGTCAGTCAGTGTATACTAATAGATAGGTAGGGGTTCTAATCTCACAACAGGCAACTGTGTGTGTGTGTGTGTGTGTGTGTGTGTGTGTGTATGTAAATATATCCCCTTGTAGTTGTGTGCACATGCCTATCTCTGTGCAATGGTTATACATTTTAAGGCCCTGTGACAGCCTGCCAGCCTCCCCATTGTTCTTCTTTACAAGGCCTGCTGATGTCATCCACCTTAACAGCACTGGCTGACAATCTCAAAACAGATAAGCTCTTTGACACATGCAATAAGTATGTAGTACTCTAGTGTATACTCAAAGATGGGGAAGTGTTCTAATCTCATTAAAGGCAACTCTGTGTTTGTGAGTGTACAAATATATTCCCATGCAGTAGTGGCCATATGGGTGTGCAATTTTGGATGTATGGCTAGGCTAAAAAGGCCCTTGTGGTTGTTAGCCTAGTAAACACCTATGAACCAAGACTATAGTATAATAAACACAGTGTATTAAGCTAGGCCCCCAGAAGCCACTGGATTTCAAGATGCTGTGACATGCATTTTTTACAGTTTTTTTAAGCAACTTTTCATTCCAAAATGGCATCAACGAATACCATGACTAAGGAAAGAAATTCAGTCTTACTCTTCAGCTTAGTTTTTTACAATACTACACTGTAATAACTAAATTAAGCTGGGAGGCTGCTAGCCACACAGAAGCCATGAGGCTATAAATGCAAAAGATGCATTTTATAGAGATTTTTTCCAACCTTTTGATCCAATGATGGCCTAAACAAAAAATATGTGAATGAAAAATTCAATTTTAATTTTTTTTTATTTCAAGGAAGAAATAATCAGCATCTTAAGTTTTAATGGACAAAGCTGACCAAACACCAGTTCACAATAAAATGAAAAGACAAGTGCTTGAGAGTTTACATAAATCATATCTGGGAATAAATAGTCACTTTATATGTCCCACCCTCTGGTATTAAATTGGGATTAAAGTTATGACACAAATGCCCACAGTCATATATTTCAAGATTCTTCTATCATATTTGTATACAGCATGCCTCATCACACCTACCCCCAAAAGACAGGCATATTCTGTGTACCTTCTGATATCAGACTGGGACAAAACTGAAAAACATAAATAGAACACATTTGCTGTTAGACATATATAAACAGCGTGCTTATTTACTCTTCCCCAAAAATATCAACACCTGTATATGCATCAGATGTTTGATGGTGAGGAAAATGAAAAAAAAAGAAAGAAAATAATTACAATAATGCTTCCAGTTTGTTACTTCTAGACAATACAATGCTCCTATATAAGATACAGTGACTCTCTGATGTTTGTGAAGACAAAGAAAGAATGACCACACTGTTCTCCAGTCCGACATAAGATATAGTCACCTCTGAGGTATCGGAGAAATGATAATGAAATAGTGACGGCATCTCCATCCCACCTCACATGTACAGAGACCTTCTGTGTACAGCTATGAGCAGGGCTGTTTTTAGACCAGGCTGGGCTCAGGGCAGCAGTGACTACTAAGCCCATGTCAAAATGTACTTATACAGCCTTGGTGTGTGGCGGCTCCCAGCCCTCAAAAGTTCTTGTTTGGGTATTCTGTGATGCATTTATCTCATAAAAATAAGAAATGGCTGTTAGAGCAAGTGACAACAGGGTCTATAACTCTCAGCCAGACGAGCACCACCAAGCCGTAGCCACTTCAATGTACAATTCAGATGTCTTATTGTGATAAAAGAGGATGACCACATTATGAATTTCATTGTTGTTCCAAACAAACAGTTAACACAATTAATATATTAACAGTTGCCACACATTAAAACAGTACACATTGCTTCACATAATCATATTAGTCACGCAAAGTCAAAATAATAAACAGCAACAAGCAGTTAGTCATGTTCCTCCGCAGAAGGGAACCTCAGCAATTACTCCTACTCCGTGTGTATCAGCTAAGTAATCCATCTTTCTTCTCACAAATACGAACTAGTCTGCAAAGCCAAACAGTGACAGTTTAAACTGGGTGAACAACAACAGGGTCAGTTACTTTCATCCAGCCAAGCCCCCCCCATGAGCAGTTATAGCCACAGCTTCTGATGGCTGTGTAATATTATTTCTCCTCCACAGTCTACACAAACAAGTTGCCACACATTAAAATATTCCAGTCTAAGTTGCTCAAGGTAAATCAAAAAGCCAGAGAAATATTGCAAATACCAAAATAGCTGTTTAATTGCTGCCAGCATAAATAGTTTAACGCTTCACTGTGACACTCCAATTGCTGTCTTGTCGGAGCTGAGTCACCAATTTTATTTATTTTTTTCTGTAAATAAAAAAAAGAAAGAAATCCTTATGGCAGCTTCTCAGCTACATTTAAACGTTGCCAGATCTCTACTCCTATGACTTTGCAACAGAAAAGGTTAACCTTACATAAGCTGACTTGAATGCTTCCAAGTCAGCTGCAGCACCTCTCCCAAAGTGCACCGGGCACACTTTCATTTGGTTGGAGTGTCTTCTTTATTTATTTATTACTTAGAGCAAAGAAATATTGCTCTAAAAAATAAATAAATAATCGTAGAGCAAATATTGCACCCTAATTGCCTAGTTCACCTATGTGTAAGGCTGGCCCAGTCGATCTGAGGTAAGATTTTCTAAAGTCTGCTTGGGGTACAAAAATACCTATGCAAACACTTCCAAACAAAAAATCTTAAACCTTCTAGACTTTCATGCATAATTGGGAGACATACATATGTCCTCCCATTATTCCATTGTAAATTGTCTTTCCAGTGTCTCCTCCCAATCTTTTCTAAATTCCTCTGATTGATTCTTATAGTTACCACATAATATTTTATATACCCCACTAATTATCCCCGTTTTTAAACAGCAGTGTCTATTCTAGACTCGACTAAAACCTCTACCATGGCTGGTCTTTCACTTAGGACTCCGCTATCATTATCTTTACCCATACTCTAATATCAATCCCTGGTATGAACGACAGTCTAACCTGCTGTCCAAACTTCTCTTTGGTCTCATCTCACTCTTACTATCTTTCCCCCTCAAGTTATTTGCTCCCAATATCTTCGTTCCTTTGCCAATTTTCTCCAGGAAATTCCAGCCCTCTCTTGTTTATTCTCTATACCCCTAGCTGCAGTCTTCCCTATTGGCAAAATCTCCTTTCTTCATTCCCATGTTGGCTTAGTTCTTAGAATACTTTCTGCAACTTTATTAATACAATATTCTGTATTGTTGTTGCTGTTATCATTAATGAGTGGCGTCCAAAGTCAATAATAGAACTATTCTTTGTATAAAAATGTTTTTTAAACTTGCCTCAAGGAACAAAAACTGCATCTATACAGAGCCTAGTACAGCCCCTTTACTGTTTCCTTGGAATTACATTTAATTTCTTGCAGTTTATTGTGCTAAGATGCTAATATAACTCTACAACCTGATATCTGCTGCTGCAGGAATTCCTGAATGTGGATCACCATCAGGCAATCAGTTTGATGATGAGAAAAAGTCTGTTTTTTTCCTCAAATGTGCAAACAGTGAAAATAGACATTGTGAAAAATTACTTCAGGGTAATGGATAGTACTGTATGAAGATGACAGAACGATATCCTGGAATTCTTTCTGCACATAGTGTGTTTTTGAGCTGTCTTGTGTAAAAAAAATTTCTCTAACACTATCACTATTCAGAAAAAATGGGTTCTAAAGTTTTGGTTCACAGATCAAAAAAGGAAAACATTTTCTTTTAGCATTATTTTGGGTTTTCAGTAATTTGATTGTATGGAATGTTTTTATCAATCATACATTGTTGAATATTTTTAATTTTGAACAATCATAATTCAATTACAAACACACAGGGATTGTTTGTGTTCTTCACCTCCACATTATGACATTTTTCAGAGTATATGTTGGTAATTTCTGGATCTTAACAACTATTACAATGTGCTAAAACATTAATTTTAAGGAGGTAAGTTGCACTAGTAACCATTTTTACTTTTTCCATTTTTTCTGACAGGCTCCTTTAGCCTGCTATAAGGGCTTATGTTGACACAACTCTGCTGATTGCCTGTTCATGTGCTTTAAAAATGTGGTGTGCTCCTTTTTTTGTTTTGTTTTTTTTTTTTTTTTTTTAAGCTAGTCTGCCCTCTATGTCTATAGCGTAACTATACAAGCACATGCTCCTAGGACATCTGGCTGCTACACATATTTGGCCAAAAAACTGACATCCACTATTGTCTACATTCCAAATACTGCAAATAATTTCCTGCAGCAATGTTCCTATTATTTGTGAATCTATTGACATTGTGAGTGTATTATGCAAATGCACTCTTTGTTTACTGAGTATATTTTAACCAAGTATGTCTGATTGGGCAGTGACCATTACAATGCAAACTTGGGGAGAATGGTACTAGAAAGACAAAACAATGCATAAATGCTAGTAATCACTATTACAATATATTTTACCCCACAAAACAAACAGGTTCAGAAGTTACAAACATGCTATGAGGGATAAAGAAGAAGCTGTTATTGATAACGGCTTGGCTAGCAGTTGCTTGCCTACCAGCATTGAGAGTAACAACTGATCAATCATAACTATCAAGCAACTATCTGTAGTTCTATAGAGACAATAAAGTGCTACAATTTAAACAACAAAATATAAAAGCCACGAGAAAACCTAAATTATTTTTTCTGTTTCTCTAATCTAGATACAGTCTCTAATGCCTTGCCAGTCACATATGGATCTGCCGCCTTACAGAATTCCTGATAGTCACTCCTTTCAGAAAATATTTAATTCTCACAGACTGAGAAGTGCATATATACAAAGAGCTGTTGCTTCTTGACAAGCCTAGGTCAGCAATTGCACCTGTAAGACAAAAGTGTTCAAGTCTGGGAACAGCACTTAAATGCACAAAAGCATATTAGAAAAATTGCAGTGGTTTGCATAAATCCCTAAAACAGGGCCAAAAGGAGGACTTTTAAACTTGTAACCTGTGTCCTTCAAAGTTGTTATGCTGGACTAGCTATGTACCTAGTACTGTAACACAACGCTGTGGCATAAAATGTGAGTTATCAAGAATGCTGTTTTGCAACTGCCTAAACCCATTGAACTATATAATACACACATTATAAAAAGTAAGCTAGTTAATAAAACAGTAAAGTAATATAGAATAGACAAAAATATTTTTAAATCTTCAGAGTAAAGCTTTAAAATAAGAGAAATTCACTTTTAATAGTAGAGGATAAAATTCTTAGAATCTGAAATAAAATTATTAAAGACAATCTTTATGCCCAGTGTAAGACCAAGACACTTTCAATTCAAGTCAAAACCATAAATGGTCCTTACATGGGTGTAAAGATTAAAATCCTCTTTCCAAATGAATGGAATACTCCAGCGAGTCAATTTTAGAGGTACAGCCTTGCACTATGGTGAGCAAACAGCAATGACTTTATTGCTTTCTTAATACCAGCTAGAAAATAAAATAATATGTATGTTTAACTGTAGTCTCTTTCATTCTTGCATCCCTGATTACAGTCTTTTTTACAAAAGTGCTTGTAAATTAGATATTATATCTTTTTTAATAATAAAAAATAAGTAATCAGTTAATGTAGGTGGAACCCTACTAGTCATGCAAGAAAATCTATTGAAAAGATAGAGAAATAACTACCTTGCTTCCTCTGAATGGAAGAAAATGAAAAGTGCAAGATAAAAAACAGTGCTGTTTAAAAATACATTAGAGCAGAATTCTGTGGACAGCTGGGCCTTTGTTAATGAGGAATTTCTACGTAAATTGGGGTGGAGTGTTGCCATGAGACAGTCAAGTCATTGAAACAAATGCCTAAGAGGTCTCTTCCTCCATAATATCTTTAGTACCATCATGACTTTACATTCCAACCACTAATAAGGTTCTTTTACTATACACAGATAACTGGTGTTACCTTCTATAAGAAAACTAAGAGAAGTATTTGAATCATTTAGAGATGGGAATAGGGGAGAGGTTGGCAAGCAAGCAGCAATAGAACTATGTTTTGCAAAGTACTTTTCATATATTGTACACCCTAACGTGTTGCGCAAATGACAACAAGAAAGGAGGGGCAGCACAGCAGTGTGGCAGTTAGCACTACTACTTCAAAGCATTTTGTTTTCTTGTTAAGTTCCCAGCCTGGAGGCCTCTTGTGAGCAGCATATACACCCCCACACTCCATGTCCAAGTGGACTACTGTTGGGGTTTACAGTTTCGCCGCAAGTGCATGCCAATGAAAAGGGAAGTGGTGAACCTCTAGGATGTCTGTGTGTGTTTGTATGTGCATCCTGCAATTTACTAACATACTCTCCAGGATTAGGTCTCTCTACCATATACCCACTGCTTGATGGGACAGGACGCAACTCCACTACAACCATACATAGGATAAAGCAGGTACCAGAAAAAGATAGAGAAGAGGGTAGTAAAATTCCAGTGAAGCAGTAGTTATACCACTTCTCATGCTGACATTTTAGACAGTCTTTCACAAACTGTTTTCTACTTAGTACAAAAGTCTGTCATAAAAATTACTCCAGTCTTCCTTCCAGGACCAGTGTTCCTACAACATTCATGCTTGGTACAGGTGCAACATTCTGAAAATTATTTTCAGCACATTATGAGTGCCTAGCCTTTCAACACTGAGATATGGATCCTTAATGGAGACCTGGATTAGCGTACTTCGTTCCCTCATTTATGCATGCATATATGCAATTATTTATTCAGTTTAGCATACCTTTTCTTCACTGGAAGAGTACATCATACAAGACTACCTCTTCTTAGTATAACCCAAAAGAGTAAAAACAATGACAATGAATTTGAGACATTAACAACAGTTAGAGTAAGTTTAAAAAAGTTGCAGACACTTTAGAGAAAGAGTAGTAAATGTATGGTTACAAGATTTAGGTACACAAACAGGATGTATTGCATACCTCTTAAACTTTTAGCTCAAGACATCTGGGCAAAGCTTGACATAATAGGGGGACAAAGGCCAAAAAAATAGGGACATATTTTAAATATTGTCCTTATAAACGTAAAAAGTTGCTAGAATAACAGGAGTGGTGTTAGTCTGCATTTTTGAAGGATATGGAGTCTAAAACTCAAATTTATGTCCTTATTTAGTGATTTCAGTCCTCAGATCATTGCAGTGATTTGCTGGGAAACCACAAATTTTATGAGGAACAGACCTAAAAAATATGAGGCAAAAATCTGGGCATTCTATGAAAATCTGGACAGTTGAGAGGTATGTGCAGAATGACTAACAGACATACAAAAATATAGCAATGAACTGCTACCCTACAAGAGAATGTGCAAAGTACAAGAGGTCACTATATCAAATGCATTCCAACATGGTACTATTGGAAGGGAGTGATGTAGTTTTTAGTCAATCAGGCCCAAATGCACACACCTGTGCTTTCAGACAGCTGAAGCTGTACACCATGCTCTTTACTTCGGCTTCAGCTGGGAATTTGAGAGTGACTGCAGAGGTTTATATTTGAGACTTGGGACAAACATAGCTCCACAGTTTGGTGAGTTTGTTCCTCAAGATTCATTTTTTGCCACAGTGCAGAAGAGAATTTCATCTTCAGACCAAAGGCAGCAGATACTGGCTGTAAAGTAAAATAACCAGCTATACATACAGAAGAGGGGCAAAACAAGTATGTTTACCAAAGGTTACTCGTTAGGATTTGATTAGAGATACTTGCATGTCATGTCTCATTTGGCAAGTTCAGTGACAAATGCTAAAGTGGATAAGGACAACCCATGCCACAACCTGTAGAGAAGCAGTTTTGTAGGAAATGCTAGACTAGCACATGAAATTATATAAAGGCTCATGTGGTAAAACAAATCCTTGGTGCCAGTTAAAACACTTTAGGACTGCTGTGTCACACAATGACCTGTGTCAAGCTAAGGATCAAAGTGTGTCCCAAGAACAAGGCTGCAGTCAGAGGTAAAACCTATTTTTATAACTTTAAACCTCAGCCTATTGGCAAGCAGTCATACACAGAGATAGAAATATTGAATTCTGGCAGAAACTGGCTCTAGCTTTGAATGCAAAAAATAACAGGACCTTAGTATTGCTCATGAGCGTTACAACTGAAAATGTGAATATAATGAAGCCTTCGCTGATGCAAAAAATGAAAACAGTGTGTGCGGTATCTTGGATACAGTGTGGACTAAGAACAAACCTTAGGGTAGTCATATTCACGAGAAACTGACCAACTCATCATGGAAACGTAGAAAACCTCGGACCTCGACCAATAGTGATATGAAAAGCACAAATGTTGTCCAAGGAATTGCCAGGACCCACACGTATTCCAATACTCTTTATTTGAACAAAGTTACGAACAGATTGTTGAGCGCTTTCATCTAACTACTAAGATTTCATCAGAACAATTCTAATTTGCTAACACCACCTTATATACACAAAATCCCGCCTTTTTTAACTAATTAATCAATATTTGTAATGACCATTTTTAAAAAGACACATGCCCAAATTCTAAGTAAAATGCTGCTCCATCTCTACATAGTATAAAATGTTTATATATTAAATACATACTAATTAATATTCTAAAATGAATAACATGATTCAAAAGCATAAACTTATAAAACAGTGTATTTACAAAAATATTGCATTCTGTTGCACTAGTGTAACCCTAAACAAAAATGAAATACATCAGAATTTCAATATTATTCCTATACACTAAATACACTCCTAAAAAAAACAAATAATAATAAAATGCAAGGGTATGTGATACCCAAATGGTCAGAGACTGACCTTGTCAAGGTCATGTTATTTTATATTCTCACTAGAGGTTTGGTGGGTATGACCTCATTCAGTCCAGGGGGTGAAGCTGCATTTAACCTAATCTGCCATTTTATCTCCTTTTCGCCTACTACTGCCTTTATATTACCACCCCTAGGATTGGGAGATATAACTTCTAAAATGGCAAATTTGTACCCATGACACCCTGGGCTGTTAACTAAGTGACGACAAAGAGCATTGTTAATATCATTTTTTCTGATACAATAAGTTGGTCATAGATTCTATTCCTTAAACGTCGGTCCATCTTTCCGACATAGAAACTGTAGCATGAACAACACTTGGCCAGATATACCAAATGTTGTGACTGACAGTTTCCCTGACTAAATATAATTTTACTACCAATATTATTATTCAAATGCAATTCTACCTCTTCCATGATGTACCCACAATAGTTGCAATGGCCACATTTTCTAGTTCCTTTTCTACTATGTGACCCTCTCTTGTAATATTGTGTTTTAACCTCAATAATTCTTTTCAGGTTAATACCAGTCTTGGAAACAAAATGGGTCTATTTGAAATGTTCTCCTTTATCCCCTCATCACTTGTCAAAATATTCCAATTGGTTGAAATTATATTCTTAACATCCTTGGTACAGTTTCCATGTTTTAAAATACAAGCCTTAGTGTAAGGCTTATCAATATTAGCTGAAGTGTTGTGAACAATGTTTGGGCTACCTGAGTTAGCTACCAACCCAGTCCCTAACAACGAGGGATAATTCCTTCCCCATTCACTAGAAACATAATGTATAATATCATCAATCACAGCATTAGGATATCCTTTATCCCTGAATAAATTACCAATAAATCGGAGTTCACTTAACATAATATCTTTATTGGACGTCATACGTGCAGCTCTTATGCACTGTCCTTTGACTATGCTGTGTTTCAATGAATAAGAATGTGCACTCTCAAAATGTAAATACCCATTGCTGAAAGTGTCCTTCCTAAAGATTTTTGACTGAAAGGAATGGCCATCATTGTAGACATACACATCTAAATAGTTTATACCTTCCTTATGAAATTGATAAGTGAACTGTAAAAAACTGGTAGTCTGATTTAAGTAATCAATAAAGTTTTTTAGTGTACCTTCTTCTCCCTCCCAGAGGACAAATATATCGTCCAGGTATCTAACGAAACACTTAAGATATTTCATCCAAGGGTAGTGTAAGATAAACTCCTCTTCCCAATCCAGTAGCACTAAATTGGCATACATGGGGGCACAAGCTGCCCCCATGGCTACACCGGAGACCTGTCTATAATACTCCCCTTCAAAGTATATATAGTTATTGTCAAGTACGACTTCCAAAAACTCAGAAAGTAACATGATGGTATCTTGGTCCAGCCCACTGTACTTGCATAAACTATTGTGAAATCTCTGGACACCTTCTTCCTTCGGGATGCAAGAAAATAAATCTTTAATGTCTATGGTAACAAAAGTTAGATTAGGGCTCCATAGATCCATCTTGAAAATTCCTAGGAATTCCCAGGAATCCTTCATAATATGTCCCACATTTCTGTAGATGTGTTTTAAATGATGGTCAATGACCTTCCCAAACGGAAACACTTTGCTGTGACTCCCAGAAATGATGGGTCTAAAAGGTGGATCTAACAGGTTTTTGTGAACCTTAGGGATCCCTGTTATGGTTGCCAGTATGGGAAACTCCACTCGAAGGAAGCGGTAGAGTTCATCACTGATACGGTTGTCAAGAAGAAGCTCTTCAAGATAGAAGTCTATCCTACGGTGAGCAATGTTCACCTGGTTCAAAAAAGAGACTTCGTAGTATGAAGAATTATTTAAAAGGTCGAAAATTCTTCCGATGTATCTTTCTTGATCAAAGAGAACTATACCACCCCCTTTGTCAGCTACCATGATCCTAACATTCTGCTCACAGAGATGATCTAACACTGTATTGATTTTTTTATTCAACCCACAGTTTTTATTGTTCTTATATTTTTATTTTTGTGTATTGTATAAATTATATAACTGAAGATTAACCACATTTTCAAAAGAACAAATAGTTCTATGCATGGGTGGAGTAAAAGTGCTCTTTTTCTTTAACCTTGAAGATGTTGTCTGCTGATGTAAATTGTCATGGAAAAATACCCCTAGGTTGATTTTACGAAGAAATAACTTAAATTCAACCAATGTGTCCATTAAATCAAAAGGCTTGTCTAGAATGAACTTCATTCCTTTGGCAAAAATGTCGAATAATTCTGGTTGAACTGTGCAAGCACTATAATTATAAATTTTAACATTACCACATTGGTGAAGAATATTCTCAGAACTAGGTTGGTGAATATCATTGAAGGTAACCTCTGAGTCATTGAGAGATGAATGGGAGATCTCCACATTCAATAGGGTTTCCTGTCTTTGTTCCCCCAGTGTTGGTATCCCCTGTTCGAACCCCTGTTATTCCTGCCTGCTGGCTGCCATTTGTAATGCCCCCTCCCCTGTCCTTCTAAAAAATCTTCCTCTTGTAAGTGATACTTAGAACCTTCATGTCCCTTGTGTGGATATATGTCTTTAACAGTGTCCCTTCCCTGACTAGTATTCCATCTATAAACTATCCCACTCTTGTATTGTGACATGTCCCTCATAAATTTCTTGCTTTTCCTTTCAAACGCTTTTTTACATATCAGCATAATCAAATTGTTTGCTATGTAATTTTTCCCACTGGGAAAAAAGTAAATCTTCAGTAATAGATTTATTCAAGGCATTTACTTCATTCAAGAGCCGACTAAGTTTAGAATCATTGCACGTGACAATAAACTGCATAAATTATTTGCCAAAATTGTCAAACATGTCATTACATATTTTAATATTTTCTTCATTCATTTCTACCCCCAATGGTTGTTTGAAGAATCTCAAACCCATCGGGACAATACCACACTCAATATTTTTACGCAAATACAAGTTCTCAACCTGTAGCGACTTGATTTTATTCAATTTATTCCCAAAGTCATAAATCATGTCTTTGAGCATATTGTTACTTCCTTCTTTAATAGTACTAACATCGTTGGTTCTATTAAAGGTGGTGAATTCGTAATTTAATTTAAGAAAATTGTCCAAACAGTAGTTCTTACAAACAGAGTGTTTAGCGCTCCCAAGACTTGGTACGCTTTGAAGTACAGTACCTTCGTTTTTATTGTTGTTTTTCTGTTGAGATACCTCAGGAACGGCATAGGACCGAGTAGGTACCTGTCGTTTAGGTTTGGCACCAGAAATAAGAAAAACATCGTCAGAGTGCCTCGCCGAGGCTGTAGAAAAGTTTAGCAATCCCTTCTGGCTGGAAGCGTCAATATCACCATCCCTCAGTGAACAGCTTAGCGGAAAAGACGACGCAGGACGTCGTTGCCCATTCGGGATGTCGTCACTGCTATCATGGTCCAATGAGGAGCGTGAAGACACAGAAGCCAGTGGGTGGGTAATAGGAATACTCTGTTTATCCGAAACAGTAGGCGGTATTAACAGTTCCAAGAGACGAGTAATCTCTCCCTTTAGTATCGCCATTTCAGAGTGGATTTTGTCCACTTCCTCCTTTAAGTTGGCAGTTGAACATGCCGAAACATCGTGCAAGGAATCCATAGCGTGAAACAACCAGAAACGTAGAAAACCTCGGACCTCGACCAATAGTGATATGAAAAGCACAAATATTGTCCAAGGAATTGCCAGGAACCACACGTATTCCAATACTCTTTATTTGAACAAAGTTACGAACAGATTGTTGAGCGCTTTCATCTAACTACTAAGATTTCATCAGAACAATTCCAATTTGCTAACACCACCTTATATGCACAAAATCCCGCCTTTTTAACTAATTAATCAATATTTGTAATGACCATTTTTAAAAAGACACATGCCCAAATTTTAAGTAAAATGCTGCTCCATCTCTACATAGTATAAAATGTTTATATATTAAATACATACTAATTAATATTCTAAAATGAATAACATGATTCAAAAGCATAAACTTATAAAACAGTGTATTTACAAAAATATTGCATTCTGTTGCACTAGTGTAACCCTAAACGAAAATGAAATACATCAGAATTTCAATATTATTCCTATACACTAAATACACTCCTAAAAAAACAAATAATAATAAAATGCAAGGGTATGTGATACCCAAATGGTCAGAGACTGACCTTGTCAAGGTCATGTTATTTTATATTCTCACCAGAGGTTTGGAGGGTATGACCTCGTTCAGACCATCGTTTAAAACACATCTACAGAAATGTGGGACATATTATGAAGGATTCCTGGGAATTCCTAGGAATTTTCAAGATGGATCTATGGAGCCCTAATCTAACTTTTGTTACCATAGACATTAAAGATTTATTTTCTTGCATCCCGAAGGAAGAAGGTGTCCAGAGATTTCACAATAGTTTATGCAAGTACAGTGGGCTGGACCAAGATACCATCATGTTACTTTCTGAGTTTTTGGAAGTCGTACTTGACAATAACTATATATACTTTGAAGGGGAGTATTATAGACAGGTCTCCCGTGTAGCCATGGGGGCAGCTTGTGCCCCCATGTATGCCAATTTAGTGCTACTGGATTGGGAAGAGGAGTTTATCTTACACTCCCCTTGGATGAAATATCTTAAGTGTTTCGTTAGATACCTGGACGATATATTTGTCCTCTGGGAGGGAGAAGGTACACTAAAAAACTTTAATGATTACTTAAATCAGACTACCAGTTTTTTACAGTTCACTTATCAATTTCATAAGGAAGGTATAAACTATTTAGATGTGTATGTCTACAATGATGGCCATTCCTTTCAGTCAAAAATCTTTAGGAAGGACACTTTCAGCAATGGGTATTTACATTTTGAGAGTGCACATTCTTATTCATTGAAACGCAGCATAGTCAAAGGACAGTGCATAAGAGCTGCACGTATGACATCCAATAAAGATATTATGTTAAGTGAACTCCGATTTATTGGTAATTTATTCAGGGATAAAGGATATCCTAATGCTATGATTGATGATATTATACATTATGTTTCTAGTGAATGGGGAAAGAAATATCCCTCGTTGTTAGGGACTGGGTTGGTAGCTAACTCAGGTAGCCCAAACATTGTTCACAAAACTTCAGCTAATATTGATAAGCCTTACAATAAGACTTGTATTTTAAAACATGGAAACTGTACCAAGGATGTTAAGAATATAATTTCAACCAATTGGAATATTTTGACAAGTGATGAGGGGATAAAGGAGAAAATTTCAAATAGTCCCCATTTTGTTTCCAAGACGGGTATTAACCTGAAAAGAATTATTGAGGTTAAAACACAATATTACAAGAGAGGGTCACATAGTAGAAAAGGAACTAGAAAATGTGGCCATTGCAACTATTGTGGGTACATCATGGAAGAGGTAGAATTGCATTTGAATAATAATATTGGTAGTAAAATTATATTTAGTCAGGGAAACTGTCAGTCACAACATTTGGTATATCTGGCCAAGTGTTGTTCATGCTACAGTTTCTATGTCGGAAAGACGGACCGACGTTTAAGGAATAGAATCTATGACCACACTTACTGTATCAGAAAAAATGATATTAACAATGCTCTTTGTCGTCACTTAGTTAACACCCCAGGGTGTCATGGGTTCAAATTTGCCATTTTAGAAGTTATATCTCCCAATCCTAGGGGTGGTAATATAAAGGCAGTAGTAGGTGAAAAGGAGATAACATGGCAGATTAGGTTAAATGCAGCTTCACCCCCTGGACTGAACGAGGTCATACCCACCAAACCTCTAGTGAGAATATAAAATAACATGACCTTGACAAGGTCAGTCTCTGACCATTTGGGTATCACATACCCTTGCATTTTATTATTATTTGTTTTTTTAGGAGTGTATTTAGTGTATAGGAATAATATTGAAATTCTGATGTATTTCATTTTCGTTTAGGGTTACACTAGTGCAACAGAATGCAATATTTTTGTAAATACACTGTTTTATAAGTTTATGCTTTTGAATCATGTTATTCATTTTAGAATATTAATTAGTATGTATTTAATATATAAACATTTTATACTATGTAGAGATGGAGCAGCATTTTACTTAGAATTTGGGCATGTGTCTTTTTAAAAATGGTCATTACAAATATTGATTAATTAGTTAAAAAGGCAGGATTTTGTGCATATAAGGTGGTGTTAGCAAATTAGAATTGTTCTGATGAAATCTTAGTAGTTAGATGAAAGCGCTCAACAATCTGTTCGTAACTTTGTTCAAATAAAGAGTATTGGAATACGTGTGGTTCCTGGCAATTCCTTGGACAATATTTGTGCTTTTCATATCACAACGCATCATGGAACCAGGACAGGAAACTTTCCAAAACTTTATTAGGACAGTCTTTCTGAAACCATTTACAGGTACCCACAACAGTAATTCAAGACCAGCTCTCTCGAAACTTAGAGATTCTTCAAAGCCTCACAGGATAATCTCAAACTTTTAATGAAGGCTAAGCTTCCACATACAGATTCAGCTGACCTGATGTGGGTTTGCTGTAATCAAATGGAGTTTCCTTAGACAGAATGCAGAATCTTTTTTCACATACTGTAAATGCAGACAAACTGTAATGTTATGCTGTAGATCTAATTTTCATGTATGCAGGAGATCACATTAAAGTCATACAGTTTTCAATAGTTCAATTCAAGCTACATTTTTAAGTAAAACATTAACTGTACAAAGAACAATTTCTTATAGCTGTGGTTGCTACATCATGGGAGTGTTGTTTTTTTTTTGCCAACATGAAGTGACTTTGGAGTTACATAATCATTAAGTGTGTGTGTGTATATGTGTTTGTAGTTAGGGAAGGAGGGGGGGCTCTGTTCTACTGTAAAAAGTTTTCTCTGGCAACTCTCTAGGACCTTGCCCAGTGACTCCATTACCGATACTCAACCCATTCATTCTAGGGCAAAGGAAGTTGGGCATTCCCAGGCTGGCCAAGAGCCCTATGGAAGGCAGCAGGCCAGCTTGCTACTCCTGTGGGGCAACCTAACTTCTACCCATTGGGTGCACACCCCTCTGTGGCCACTTCATGGCTGCTACTGCTGTCTTCTGTGGAGAAGTGTGCTTGTGTATGCTGAATTACCCTCTGATTTACTGGTGCTAAGCACCACGACAACATGGCCTCAGCTGGCTTGAACTGGACTGGGTAATATCCACGTTTCTTGCTAGGCATTACCCATGCGGTGAGCCACAGTCCCCTCCTCCTCAGGACAGATAAATCGGCAACAGTTGCTCACTCCCATCCTCCCCAACCAGCTCCTAAAGGCATCCTCAAACTCAAACTCTGGTCACCTATGGCATAGTCAAGATTTTATCCCTCTATTTTACAAAGCTGGCTGTAAAAAAAGAAGTTATGTACTCACCATAATGCTCCATCTAAGTAGTTGTACTTCATTTGTCTTCAACCTGTGGGTTACGGATCTGTATCGGATCCGAGCCTGCAACTTTTGCTAGCATCAGCTCCAGGCTACAAACTCCGCCCCTTACCCATAATACACCTCCACTGCCTTCCATCCCCAGACTGAGTTTGCTGAACTTATACTGAGAACCCGACCTGAAAGATTTACTTGTGACCTATACTGCAGCCCATAGGCTGATCATGCGCCAAGGTCCGGGGGAAGGAGGGAAGGACGTTTGAAGACAAATGAAGTACAACTACTCAGATGGAACATTATGGTGAGTACATAACTTCTTTATCTGAAGTAGTTTACTTTATTTGGTCTTCAACCTGTGGGACAGAGTCCCCATCTACTAAATTCCTGGGGGCCCCCATGGAAGGATATTCCAGAGCACCGCAGAACCAAAGGATGCTCTCCTTCTGGAAGTCAAATCCAATTTGTAATGAGAAATAAATGTATGAGATGAGGACCAAGTAGCTGCAGAACAAATATCATCCAAAGACACTCTAGACCAAAAGACCGCAGACGTAGCCATGGACTTAGTGGAATGAGCTTTCACCTGACCTGGAGGAGACATGCCTCTATCCTTATAGACCTGCAAGATGCATAAAGAAATCCATCTAGCTATAGTGACCTTGGAGACAGGTTTCACCAAAAAGGGTTTATAGAAGGATACAAACAATTGATCAGATTTATGGAAATTTTTTGTCCTGTGTAAATAGAATCGTAACTGTCTATGAACATCCAACATGTGGAGTTTGTATTCCATCTTTTTTGTAAAATTAGGAAAAACGCAGGCAAATTGATAGTCTCATTGATATTGACTGGTGATGCCACCTTAGGAAGAAAGGATGGATTAGTTTGAAGGGAAACCCTATCTTTGTGAAAAATCATGTACGGAATTTTGATGGACAAGGCCTGTAATTCTGAAACCCTTCTTGCAGAGGTAATAGCCATCAGAAAAGCTGTTTTCCATGATAAAAATTTTAGATCTGCAGTTGTGGCAGGCTCGAAAGACAGAGCAACCAAAGCTTAAAGAACCATATTAAGGTCCCACGGGGGAACAGGATCTTTGACCGGGGGGTGTAACAAAAAGGTGCCTTTGATAAAGGCTTTACACAGTCTGGAAGAGGCTAAGGAGGTAGAATTCTCGCCCACATGAAAATGAGAAATGGCAGCCAACTGAACTTTGACAATAGAAGAACTAGCTCCGTGTTGAAAAGTATCAGTTAGAAAATCAAGAATGGAGGGAATAGGAGCCGTGAAAGGGGCTAAATTCCTTTGAAAGGCCCAAAAAGAAAAACATTTCCACTTGCTGCGAAAAACCTTCCTGGTCAAAGACTTATGAGTAGCTACCAAAATAGATCTAACTAAGGAGGATAGTCCGGGAGTCCTAGCAATCGCGGGAACTGGAGTAGCCAAGCTGTGAGCTTCAAGCTGTCCAGACTCGGATGAGGCAATCCCGAAGGGTGTGAAATTAAATCCTGAATGGGATCTAGGATCCAAGGTGGAGCCAGAAGGTGAGACCAAAGGAAGGGAAGCCATACCTGGTGAGGTCAGAAAGGGGCAATGAGGATCACTTTGCTCCCCAGTCGATGAGCTTTCTGTAGAAACCTCAGAATGAGAGATACTGGCAGGTAAGCATACAGAAGACTGGGAGGCCAAGCATGAACTAGAGTGTCTCTGGGGGACTCCCCCGGCAGGGGGCTCAGAGCAAAATCTTGCTGCACTTCACGTTGGAAGGAGATGTGAAGAGATCGCAGCAAAGCTGACCCCACTCGCTAAAGATCTATTCTGCTACTGACAGATTCAGAGACCACTCATAAGGCATCAGAATGGTCTGACTTAGCCTGTCCGCTAGGATGTTGGACCATCCCGGAATGTGCGTTGCGATGAGAAAGCGTCCGGTGGAGATCGCCCATTCCCACAGTCTCATGGCCTCATGACAAAGGGAGTAAGACCTGGTCCCTCTTTGTTTGTTGATATACCAGACCACTGACATGATGTCTGACTGAATAGCAATCATCCCCAGATGAAGAAAGGCATGAAGGGGCTGCAATGCTAGAAGGACTGCCCTCATCTCTAGGGTATTTATATACAAGCTGGTCTCTATTGGGGACCACAGGCCTTGGACTGTCCTGCCCAAACAATGCCCCCCCCACCCGAGTTGGGAGGCATCTGTGGTCACTGTGGTTTGGGCCGGGGCTGGAACAAAGGGCTGTCCCTCCAAAATGCCTAGAGAGCTCATCCACCATAGGATGGATGACCGACAAACTCGACTGAGTTGAATTGGATATGGCAATGACTAAGGCTCCCTGTCGGGTGGATGGACAGTCAAGCTCTGCTAAGCTGGAACCTTATTTCATTACAGGTGATGTAACTATCAAGTCTGCTTTAGGTGTCTGCAGCCAGCACATCCAGTGTTAAGAGGCCAGAGCATACATTTTTTTAAATGAACTTTATTAATCATTCAGCTATATACAAACACATTTTTCAATAAAGTCATCAAACAACACATTTTTAATATACATAACATACATACTCAGCATGCAGCAGCCATTTTTTTCCTTTTCATGTTGGTAGCACTGGAATGATTCTTCTCTTAACTATCCCTATTCCTAGGTCTCACAACACATCCTTATAGCCTGTCTTACTTACCATTCTCACACAGCTATTCATGGTTGTGAAGTACTGAAGCCATGGCAACTGACCATAAAAAAGGAAGGCAAGATCGAGCAAACACTGGTTCAAAACCCCGAAAAAAGGAAGGCAGGATCGAGCAAACATTTGACACATTTTCTCCCTATTTTCATGTTCATAGGTTCATAGCTGTTTACTAGGCTAATGACTACAACAGCCTTTTTAAGCCTAGCCTTGCATCCCAAATCTCTGACAAGTTCTGGTACCTTTGATAAGTGTAAGCAGGGGCTCGGGAGATGGAACATTTACAAGCAGGAGCCTGGGTGATGAACCATTTACAGGTTACATGTGTCCATTAGAGACATAGGTGCCAAATCAGGGATTAATTTCCTGTTCCCCATCCAAATGCCCAAGTTACACTTGAATTGAGATGGGAAGGAACTCTGCTTCACATGGATAGAAAGCCTGTTCCAGAGATGGGGTAGTCTCTGTGATATATACCAGTCTCTCTCCAACAGGTCCTATTTATATCACAAGCAAGGTTTAACTCTTTAGAATGCGTAATTCTAGTACTGTTTATTTTGTGGATATGCAGGAGGTCCTTCAGAGTGGGGTCTGACAATGTCCTGTATGCCAGGTATAGACCTTCCCTCAACAGCCTGTAGGAGACAAAGTACAGCGATAGGGCCCTGAGGTGGTCTGAAAAGGACATTTTACTTATGCCCTGTATTCTTTTAGTGAGGAACCTCTGTGGATGTTCCAATTGTTGGATATGCCTGGTTAGGTACGTACCAAAGGGGGCACTGTACTCAATGACAGGTCTGATAAATGTCGAATATAGTGAAACAATAACTTAATGGACCTAGATACCACACCTTTGTTTATAAGTTATGCAACATAGAATGATTTTCTCACTACTGTAGACACGTGATGGTCAAAGGCTAGATTTCTGCCTATGTGTGCCCCTAAGTCCCTGACTAGTGGGTCAGCTCTAAGGGGTGTGTTGTCAATATGATAGTTACCATGGATGGATGATTTCCCAAAGGATACTATTATGCATTTCTTGGCATTTAGTTTAATCCATGGCCCTGCCACCAGTTGATTGTCTGTGTCAGCCCTTCCTGGAGAACGTTTGTATCAGTGTGGGATTCAATGACAGCTCCTAATTTGCAATCATTTGCAAATTTAGTCAGCCAGAGACCACTGATATTGGCCTTGACTTCAGAGAAGTTAATGCCAAAAAGAAGTGGTCCAATAACTGATCTCTGAGGGACTCCACTTGTAACTGGCCTCTTTGTAGAGGTGGACATCCCAATTCTAACTACCTAAGTCCCGTCTGTGAGCCAGTTGGCTATCCAACGGGTAACATACAGGTTTGTACTTACTGTTGAGTTTCTCAACAATGCCCAAGTGGGGTATTGTTTCAAATGCTTTGGCCAGGTCAAGGTAGGCAGTGTGAACCATTTTGCCCTTATCCATTGCCTTGGTGACTTTCTCAAAGAAGTCCACCAGGTTGAGTAGGCATGACCTGCCCTTGATGAAACCAAACTTGGTTGAGTCCAGTGTCTAAAGGTTTGCTATATCATTATTGATTATCTCCATGATAATGCTTTCCATGGCTTTGCATACAAGACTACTGAGGCTTATGGGTCTGTAGATGGCCCAACTGTGTGCAGAGAAGGCCTGATAGGTCATGTTTCATGCTATTTAGAAGGCATCCTGAGATACTGTCTGGGCCCACTGATGCAGTGTTCTTGGCCTTAGAGAGAATATTAAAGACCTGTTCCCTACTGACAGCAGTTATATTTGATGGCATTTCCTGAGGGAAGGTTGAAGGGGAGAGAGGGGTAAAGTTGGAGCTGAATTTACCCCCCAGTATGTTTGCTATATTTTCTGGTTCAGTACAGGTGGCTGCACTTACAACGAGCTCTACACACAATTGTGTATTCCCTTTGAGGTTGCGGACATAGCTAAAGAGTGCCTTGTGGGTGTCCTTGGCTTGGGAGGCCAAATGTACCAACTGTTCCTCTTTGTACCCCAGGTAATCCACTAATTGTATTAACTCCTTTAACTTGAGCACTCCTTCAGATTGCCACAGACTTATGATAATTTTGCTGTTATCAAAAACTTTATCAGCAATAAGCTGTCACTATATTGGAAGCTCCTCTTCCAATAACACCTCTAATAAAATATTCTAGAGATTAATATACTATCCCATTTAATCAGATCTTTTAATAGATTTTGCAGTTCCTTTTTAAAAATTTCCAGTTCAACACACAACTAGAAAATGTACTCCCAGTTGCCTTTAATGTCTCCCTGTACACAGCCATCACATCTGACCAACTGACAGAAAAAGCATCTTCAGTCTCTCTGGTTAAAGGCAATATTTATGCTGACATTTCCAAGCAAATATTCTGAATTGTCTGACTTCTACAGCAAGTCTAAACATAATGCACACCTGCTCTTTCCTAGTCTGTCCTAACTTTTAAAACAGCTGTATATTTTGTGACATGCAGCATTTTACATGCTCTAGATAAAGTCCCTTAGCCCAGCTCTCCTTGTCTAATTTCAACTATCCATTTTATCAGTTCTGCATATTCTTCACGGGAGATCTTTTTTCATTTATTTTACCACACCCCTTTGACTACGTAGAACTTTTCAAGCCGCTTCCTCTGCAGGACATAAAAATGTCTTTGTGTTTCACTCCTGGTAAGCAACTTCCCATTTTGAATGATTTGTTCCCAAAACCATGACTCAGCATCTCACCTTCCATTTCCAATAATTTGTCCCCATCCTTTCGTTTCTCATCCTCTTCCTAATCTGCAGTATGCCCTAACACCACTGCTTAAGTTTTATGCAGTTCATTTTCATACCCCCAGTAATTGCTCTTCCATCCCCTCTTGTGCTACCTAAAAAAACCTTCTAATAGGTCTCTTTCTATTCCAAACAAAACTTTTCTGTTCAAAGGAGGTTTCTAGGCTAATGACCCTAGAGCCTTAAGCCTAGCCCCAATATTCCCAATTATAAATGCCTGTGGTTAGAACAGTCTTGATTTAGACCTGTGCCTTAGAGTATCTACAGTGTTACTGTTGCCTTTCGTATAGATTGATATGTCTACGCTCTACATCTGGCATAATAAATAAGCTGGGTTGTTTTCATATATTTGGGAATATCTGATGCACCAACCCTCCTTGTTTCCTCAGTAATATAAACTTTTTCCAAGTGACCCTTGGTTTTCCCCCGTCCAAAGTCAATAATCCAGTTCTTTAAAGCAGCCAACTGACTTTTGCTAGGCAGATTCTAAAAGGCCTGTCCTAGTTACAACATATGGAGAATTATATGCCACTACATCACTTGTACCCTGTGGTCTAGTTTTAATAGTGATGATTTTCATTTCTGCAATCTGTTCTTTACTTTGCTATATACAATCACATAAGATAACCTTGCAAAGTCCTTCACAGTAGATGGCAACTATATTCCTACGTATTTAAGCCTTTGTTGTCCCCACAACTTAAGGTATTAATTTATTGTTTAAAATTAAGTCACAATGCCTTCGTTTTATCTGTTTTCATTTTATATCTTGAAATGTTCCCCAAATTCTTTCAAGAGGATATATGTTAAATTAATTTGGGGCCATTTCTCTTTATATCTAGAAATGTTCCCCAAATTCCTTTAATATATACACCCTCTTGAAGTCTTCCCAGTGTCAACAATACATCATCCCCAAAAAGGGCAGTTTTTAATTGCATCTTCCCCCATTCATAACCCTGAATCATGAAGTTTCTAATCAGTATCACTAGAAATTCAATATATTGTGCAAATAACAAAAGGGATGCAGGACAACCCAACCTACTTCTCCTGGGCATGTCCATCTCCTTTGACATCCTAGCTAGCACTTTCACTTGGGCTTTCAACTTCTTGTACAGTTTTCTCAATAACATAATAAATTTCTCTGTGAACTGCATTTTTTCAGTATAACAACTGGATATCCTCAGTCCACTCTCAAAGCACAATGTTGACATTTAAACAAACTACAGTTACAGAAGTCCCTTGCTTTTGGGCATGAGGACATCTTGAATTATCATAATTGTTGTCAAGAGGTTGTCAGATGTCCTTCCCCTGCCTACAAACCCACACACTGATTTAGACTGATCAATCCCAGGACTACACTAGCTAATCTATCAATTAAAATGATCATCAATGTGTTATAGTTGTGGTTCAAGACTGATACTGGACTATATGAAGAGGAAGGAAGATTCTTTCCTTTTTTTTAGAATTTATTGCTATTACCATCCTACTCAAAGAATCTGGAATGTTACAGCTTTCTAGAATCTTATTAATTAGACCCAGTCAGACCCTTAAGGTCTTTCTCTCCAAGCTTTTAAACCCTAAAATGGAATGTCATCATTTCCTGGAGGCTTCCCTGCTGCTTGCTTCACCACTGCCTTCACCAAAGTGAAGACTGACTGGGAGGAGCCATCATTCAAACAATTATCAGAGGTGGTTTATGATTTTTTCACTTTTGTGGCACTAATCTCCCCATGCATACTTGGTGTAAGCATGGGGGATGAGTCATGAAATTAGTAGGACATGAAGGATGTCCCCTCACATCTACAAGGAGTGTTTCCCTTCATGCAGCCCAGATCCTTCCTCAGATGCAATCTTGACTAAGGAAAGTGCACTTACTGGTGCAACCCCCCTCCCCCAGAGAGAAGAGTGGGTATACTCCTTCATTCTGCCCCTTCCATGTCTGGCTCTTCCAGTACCTCAGCCACTATGTGAACCCCAGTCACCTGTGTCACAATCAGGGCTCCATCCCTCTGTGCCACAAAGCCACACAGGTGAGAAATGTTTTTGGATCAGGGAATTCCTGCCACCACAACAAATGACACTGAGCTTCTTTGTGGCAGGAGGATGGGAAGAGTGATATCTGTCCATTGGAGTTTTTTTTTTAGATTCATTGCTGTTATGGGGCTCAGCCACCTGGTCTGAAATCTTGAAGAAATTACCTATGAGCAAAGAAAACCTGCACTGGAATGGCAAACTTATGTTTCTCAAGCTCATGTCAAAAGTTTCTCGTATTCTTTAAGGCTTAAAGCCAACAGATATCACAATGTTCCTTAAAATATTGTTCACTTAAGCTCGTAACATATGGAGTGTGAATATCCCGAGGAGGAATTTTACTCCACACCTCATATAATCCTTAAACTCTTTCTTGTCCATCCTGCTGTAAAACAGTACTGACAGAAATAATTTTCAACTCAGCAAAACTATGTACAGTAAAACAGCAAACTAATTCTCCTGACACTATGATTATAGAATATTATACAATGATTGGCCATTAACATTAAAAAATGAGAAAAATTGAGAATATACCAGTGATAATAGTCCGGCTGCTAAAGTATCATTGAGTGGCCAGACTTTTTTTTTTAATTGCTATCTCTTACACAAGCATTAATCTGAAAGAAAGACTCTGAAACTAAAAAGCGTGTTGTCATTTAGGGACTTTGTTTCTCATAAAATTTGTTTTTTTCCAGACAAATCACTGAATAACAAAATCACTAAATAATGACAGGCATTTCAGTTTCAGACTTTCTTTCCTTCAGACAATGCACACGTATTCACATTTTTTTTCAAATAAAAGATTGAGAGGTATGTACAAGATCTCAGAAAATACATGGAAAATCAAGTTTGTTTGTATCTTTTGGCTTTTCCCAGTTAGGAGTCGCCACAGCGGAACTCCGGTCCGCTAATGATTGGTAGTTGATTTTTACATGCTCAGTTACCAGCCCTGACGCACAACCTTCAACGAAGGTACGCCCATTCATGCATGTCTCCACGCAGAAGACGCTGTAGCTGAGAATTGAACCGGACAGCGTCTTACTGTGAGGCGACAACGCTACGTATTGCAAACTAAAACATACCTGATTTTGCTTGCATTTTCGCATCTCTCTCATATCTCTAAACTGCCAGAAAATTACAGTTTTTTCTTTCAAAAAAATAGCAACTAAGATCGTCTTTTCTCCATTACTTGCTTGCTAAAGCAGTGACATACTGTATAAGTTTGGGAACGCAAGTCCGATATGCATGTCCAGTACACCATCAAAGGGCAGAATCAGGAAACAATGCAGAACACCACAGTGCCATTATACAAATATATTATTTAAGAAAAGTAAGTCTTTTTTTAAAATAATGTCATTGTATATTAGCAATAACAGACTCCTGGGTGTGGTATACTGATGATTTACCCACTGTTGGCTTTGTTTAATCACTCGAGCTTCATCCTCATGATTAAACCACACCAAATATGGGTCAATATATCACACCCACATTGTTGGTTATTGCTATAATAACCTATGAACAACTACAGTACTGAAAAACAAATGCTATTAAAAAGTTGTGGGTATGGGAACATTGACAAACCAAATTCTGACAGAAAACAGGACTGTAATGACCTTGAACTAGAAAAGGTATTAATCACAAATGATAAATCATGCAAAGAGATGCTGAAAATTGCTGAACAAGGCAAAACATACTTTAAAATTAAAACTGTAGCTTGAAGCCATGTTAAGGATGTGACTGACTTATGCATGGCAAAAGACATCTGGAGAAGGGTTCTAGTGTACACAGTACTCTAGGTAATGGGAAGGGACATGGAATCCTGAAAAGGGTATGGATGATTAGGCTATACCAGCCTTAGTCCTGAGGGTAATGTAGATGAACTCCCAATATCTGTCATATACAATGTATGCAAACACACAATGACACACACATACACTCTAAAACAAATATACATATACATATACACACATCCCCATAGTTTAATCAGCAAATTAAAAAGTAGCAGATCGTGTAGACTTTCCAGAGGCAAGCACTCACAAAATTCTGACTTTACTATACAAGGTTACACAGCCCACAGAAAAGACAGAATAGTCAAATGTGAGGTGGTGTGTTGCGGCCAGTTAAGACTGGTCTTCGACTATTTTTATTCTTTGTTTATAGTGTGTATACTTTCATTGTTTTCTTTTGCTCTTGTTCAACTGCAGTGTTGCTTTATTGTAAATGTTGCATTGCTTAGTGTTTTAAAAGTTCAAGTCAGGGCTAGGAAACAAACATTTGTGTCATACTCTTTGACTCCAAAGGGATTAATTGTACCTTTATTGTGGGAGAAGCAAGAAGTACCATTTTTATTTAAGGTAAGTACAACATATGAAGTTTAAGGTATAAACTGTGACAGGTGTCAGTTAAGACTGCTCTGTGTCTTATTTCTGATTTTTCCCACATAGTCCACAGTTGCTGCTGTGCTTTTAAACCTCACTATTTATTTAGTTATCTGCTCCTTGTGTAAATCTGACTTCATGAGCTCCTCCAAGTCTTATTTCGGTTTACCTTCATATGTCCGGCAGCCACATCCTCGAAACTGCTGCTGCAAAGTGCAAACTGTGAATTCCCAAAACCGCGAAAACCAAAGCAGTGAATTACAAAGTCTCACCCCCTTTTTTACCCATGGTAGCACTTGTTTCAGCAGTGGAGTGATCAGAAATGTTGAATTTCGATTTTTGTTTCAACGTTTAGGGAAGTCGGTGGGACGGAATTCGCATAAAAGGTTTGCGTGTCTGCACATTCGAAGGATGTGTTTTCAAGCATATGAAAGTAAACCCTTACTTCTTTTGTCTTTACTAAGAAGATTTGCAAAATATCAAACTCAAATTTATTAAAGTGCTATTTAAAAAAGACTACTGCAATAAAGAAACAAATAAAACAATATAAAAAAAAAACAAAATGGTTGGAAGTAAAGCCAATATTAAATGAGAATATGTTAAAATGAAAAGATCAAAAAGATAGGTCTTCAGTGAAAAATATCCAGTGTGAGACCCGTTTCAAACACCAGAGAAGATTCCAGAGGCATGGTGCCTAATGACAAAAGGCATGCACCCTGAATCCAAGTTGATTCCAGAAACCTCTAATAATCCCAAGGACAGGAACGGAGTGACCTCTTTGGCTGTACAGGACAAGGAGTTATTTCTGATATGGGGAACTCATGCTGACTAGATATAAATACATCACACAAGTACTTTAAAGATCATTGTTTTTGTATAAAAAAGTCCATGCAAACACATTTTTATGCAAAACACAAAGGTCGTTTCACTCCATTTTACAGATAAAATTACTTTAATACTTGCTTCCCAACAGAGAAGTCTAAACCTACGTAACTGTGTTTAGGGAATTAATATTAGTGGGTGGGAAGTAGATGGTTACGTCACTTTGGGTTCCAGTCCTAATTATGGTGGATTAGTATGGGTAAGTAAGTGTGAATTAAGTTATGTAATTGCCAAATTAACAGTTTGGCAAAAAGCTACCCATTAGTAGTACTAGTCCCTAAACCAGACAGAAATACTTTATTAAAAAAAATAACTCCTCATCTATAATTGACTGGATACTAGTTTCCAACCCTAATCTCTATCACAACCCTCAGTCCCTACCTTATGCCATCAGTAATCAGTCTCCTATCTGTGTTCAAAGATTCAGTCCTCATCTTCCCCGACCAGATAAACTCATTGAATGCCGAAAACTTTCCAACTTTCATCCTGACTCCTTGAACAACATTCTTTCTTCTGTCAACTGGTCCTTCCTTTTTAATCTTTCCCTAGATGATGTCCAAGAATTTAACTCTATATTTTTTAACATTTTAACTCTTTTCCCCATCTTCAGACTAAAAGGGTCAAATCTAGATGCTCCCATTGGCTAACACAGGTTACACTCTCCCTAATAAAGAGAATTGATAATGCCTGGAAGCTTTGGACAAAGACTAAACTGCCCACTGATTACCAATCATATGGTACAACTACGTAACCTAACCAAAATACAACTTAACATAGATAAGAAAAGCTTCTATCAGAAACCCCAAACCCCACAAAACAAAATTTAAAAAAAAATTTGGCAGAGTGTCAACCAAATCCTTGAGAAATGTGTACATAAAGAAATCCTTGACTATCTTATCAACCAAAATCTACTCTCTCCCACACAACATGGCTTCCGACCACACCATAGCACCACAACAGCCCTCATTTCCTTTGTAAACTCTATCACCCAGGCATGAGACAATAACACGCTAGTCTCCTGTCTCTTTATTGATCTCTCCAAAGTTCTTGATACTGTCTCTCACTCTATTTTTATTTCTAAACTCTCTCAACTTGATCTTTCTTCTCCAACCATTTCCTGGTTTCAAAGCTACCTCTCCAATAGACAACAAGCTGTGAAATGGCTCTCCTCTCTCTCCCCCTTCCTCCACATTAAGATGGGTGTCCCTCAAGGATCAATACTTGGTTGCTTATGTTTCAATATTTTCATAAATCACCTCTACACTTCCTGCCCACAATCATCCCTACTACAGTATGCAGATGACTCCACAGTCATCACCACCTCTGATACCCTCCCAGATCTAAATACTCTTACATAAAAATCATTCAACCTCATTGAAACATGGCTCTCAAATAACCAACTCTTACTCACCTCTAAAAAGACAAAACTTCTACTTTTCCTCCCTAAATCACTCTAAACACAAACCTACATTCACCAATACATCTTTAAACAACGCAATCATTAAGGCTGAAACCCACACCAAGCTTCTGGGTGCCATTACAGTTGACCAGCTAAAGTGTGACCTACACATATTCCACTATATCAAGAAAATTCATAGAAAATTGGGTCTACTGGACAGAAACAAAAAATTCCTAACTATTGAGTCATGTCAGACATTTGCCCATGCTTACCTAATTCCTAACTTTCTCTACGGTTCTCTAATGCTAACTAACATGCAATCTAATCTACTCACAAAACTTGAATCCATCTACAATAAAGTAGCTAGATTTGCATGTAACAACCCACCAAAGTCATATCACTGTCTTGCTCTTTAAGTCCTTAAACTGGTTAGAATTCCCTCACCATCTTCAACTTTCGCAACTTACCTTCATTTATTCCATCGTGCACAAACCCTCCTCCTGCCCCAACATTTCCTATTTAGTCTCCCTATACTCCCCCCTCGTACTCTTAGATGTTCTGAACTAGAAATCTATAAACCTAAGAGCTCTCTGGTCAAAAATTGTACAGTTATTTTCCAGCCCTCTCATGGAACAAACTTCCCTTGTCGCTTTGTCTCAAAGATGCATTCATCAGTAGACGATCCCCCCTCTACATCCAATTGTTGCTGCTAAGGGTTCTGTGACTTAACTATTAGCCAAGTATGTTGATCGACATTTAAAGTTCTTGTTCTCCAACTTCCCACACATTCTTCAAGATTCATGGGACTTGCTTGATAAAGTACAAAATATTTTGATAATGGAGATTCAGTTCTTCGCCACCCTAGACATCAAGAGTTTATACACCATGATTTCCCATGAACAGGGGCTTGACTGGTTTGGTAAAGTGACTAGAAGGTATGGATCTTTTTCCGATACCAAAGCCACGCTCATCCAGGAGTGTATGGAGATTGTTCTTACTATTGTTCTTACTAATAACTTCTTTTTCTTTGAGGAGGAATATTATAAGCAACTAAAAGAGTTGCAATCGGGGCCGCATGTACCCCCACTTTTGCGAACGCTGTCCTACTATGGTGGGAAGTTGAAAAAGTTTTTAAGTTGAATTCACTTCAGCATTGTATAGCCTACTATTGTTTTCTGGACAACATCCTTATGTTTTGTTCAGGTAGTAAGGTAGAATTTGATGGCTTTTTTCAAAATTGCAAGCATCTACATAATTTTTGGAATTTACTTATTACATCAATGGAGACTGTATTATTTGGAAACACAGAATTCTGTGGGGAAACCAAGATTCTTTTGCTACTAATATTTATCAGAAACCAACCTTTTGTAATACCTTTTTGCATTTTGAAAGTAATCACCCCTTTCATCAGGAAAGGGGTGTGTTAAAAGCTAATTTATCCAGATTTTCCATCTGACTTCTGATGACAATGTTTGTATTGATAAATTCAATATTCTTAAGAACATGTTCCTCAAGAGAGGTTACCCTTGTTCCTTAGCTGATTTGCTTTATCAGGAAGTCTTACATGAAAGAAATGGTAAACATGCTGCTATAATAAAAAACAGGATGAATTCACTCAAGGAAGGTACCCCGAACGAGCTTATTCATAACTGTTTTATTGATTTAAGCAAACCAGAATTTGGTCCAGAGGTAGTATTTACACCACTGGTGCAGGAATCTCTGGTTCTCATCTCCATCTCAGAGTGTGTACATTCTTCTTTTTCTACATGCCATAATATAATAATTCATTATTTGTTGGATGCCTCTGGTATTTGCAATTTTGTTTAAAAAAACTAGTTTACTTTACAATGTGACTAGAATTTAAAAGCATTTTTTAAGGATCTACCTACTTTTACCTTTAAGAACTGATCTAGCTTTAAAAACATTTTAGAGAGACCACAGAGGGGCTGTTATAATAGTTCTAGTTTAACCTATAGATGTGGTCGTTATCAACAATGTTCTTTTATCAACACTGATCTTGACAATGAAATTTTGGAAAAGGTTTCCCAAGTGGACGGTCAAAGGGAGATATAATTGTTTATTCGACAAAGTGGTATACGTGGCTAGATGCACCACATGTTCAGCTTTCGACGTCAGCAAAACTAATAATACTTTTAATAGAAAGATTTATCAACATGTTTATAGGATTTTATAGTATTTTAAGAAAAGATGACAACAGTGCGTTGGCTAGACACGCTTCTCTTTGTCATAACTTTTCTAAGTTCAAGTTTTTCATATTAAACAGGATCAAAACCTCAACCTTTTCAGGGCAATGGCGTAATTCTCTTACATCGGGAGATGCTTTGGCAATTGAGCTTAGATGGCAGTAACTTTCCTGGTTTTAACTCATTACATCCGAATGACGGCTGCAGGTGCATCTGCAGTTAATTCCTACTGATGTCTGTAGGCATCAAATATTGCTTGTTCATATTTACGTTAATGATTCTAAAACTATGTTATGTACAAGGTTGTAAAATACTTCATCTTAAAGCTTACACAATGGCAAACTCAGCTGCATTCATATCTGACTTCTGTCTAGTGCACGTAAATAAATATTAACTGTTGCTTTTATGATAATAATGTATATATATATATATATATATATATATATATATATATATATATATATATATATATCGTTCACATTTTTTCTAAATATCTCACCAACCAAGTAACACAATGTTAAGAGAAAAAGTTTTAAAACATACTGTTATTTGTCTCTTTCTCCCATCTAGCAAAATTAATATGCTATTTGCTGAAGTGTTGGTAAGAAAAGGTCACTGAACCATGTTTATTAAAGATGGGCTTTATCTATGATAGATGTAGTTTGCTTATGAACTTGAATAACATCTGTTTTCTATACTTCTGAATAAAGAAAGCTAACTGCAGTTAAATGAAAGCTTGGTAAAAGGACGCACGGCTGAGTAAGAGTTAATTTACTGAGGCAAGCTGTGTGTCCTGGAAAATTCCAGCTACCACTGTTGAACTAAGTATGCTGAACCTTTTTGAGCATTCTGTACTAACTGTGGTTTTGAGGTAAACATTCTACACTAGCTGTGGTTTTGAGGTAAAACATTATTTTCTGAGGTAATGAGGTAAAACATTCTTTTCTGAGGTAATTTGTGATCCTAGATGTTTTTCATAGCCAACTGTCAAATGTTAGAAATGTAACAAAAGCTATTTTGGCTAGTAACAGGAAAGTATAAAAGTTGATGTCAGTAAACAAGCTGATCAGATTTAGATCATCTTGGCCAACATGTTGCTGTAATCTGGTTAGCTGCAAATGAAGTTTTTCATCACCTGAGGCAGATGTGACTCGTCTGAATTTTTTCTTCTGACACACAAACAGAACTTCTTAGTCTCATATGAAAGCTCTTAGCTAGATGAATAAAATGTCACTGACAGTATCTGTGTAACTTGAGTGGTTGCAGAGATATTGTAAGTTGTTTATAAAATATTACAAAAGTAATAATTACTGTGTTTACTGTGACTTAAAAAAATTGACCTAGAACTTAATGAATACTACCACTGCAAAAATATTGCTGTAATGTTTGCCATTTTTACTTCTTTCATAACTACCATGGTTCCAGAGATATGAACAAAATGATCAAAGCTCTGCCCATTGGAAGTTACAGACCAAACTTCCTGATCTCCATTGGAGTGAATGAGTTAAATGAAGCAATTTCGATCACAAGTGAATCAAAGCTAAGATCATCCAGACTAACTTTGGTTTAAAGTTATCTGCTGTGTGTAGTTGACAACATGGCATTTTTTTCACTTTGAATGTTGATGGGTTGCATTTTTATTTTCAAGGTTTTTACTGAGAACCAATTTGAAGGTGCAATTTTTATTTCTAAGGTTGCCATTGGTCAGCTATTGGACTGGTTACCCATTTCTTAAAGATTTAAATGTCCTTAGTGATTGGTTTATATTCTTGAGTTACTGATTGGTAAATAACAGGGGGTGTTTTTTAATCAGCATTTAATTGGTGTATTTTGAATTTTTCATTCATGGTTTTGATGATGTCTAAAGACGAAAGCATTTAACTATGACTGATTCTGTTTGGTGTATTAAACTTCTGTATTGAATGCTACCTGGTCGTTGGATTTTTATTCAGTATGAAATCTGGTGCATTAAGTGTCTCAGTGGCTAACAGGCTTTGAGCTTGTTCAGTAAACCTAAGAGGCTATAGTACAGATTTGTCCATATTCAACCTCCTGATACCCAGACAGAAAGGCAACACACAAAACAGTACAGATAAACACTTAAAAAATCTAAATGTTAGATGTATTTACATTAAACTAGATAAAGCCAATAACCTACTACCTTATAACCTAAGCTCGCTGGCAGACCACTCTGTTCACGAACTACTGCTTCTGGGTGATTTTAACATTTAATGGTAAACTAGCAGCTGTAATGTAGTTAAAATTACTGTATCTTACTGGGATTCACACAATTTCTAAACACTGTTACAAAAAAACTGGTAATGGAAAAATCCTTGACAAGATTCTAACAAGATACCCAGAAAATCTCATAGACTGTGGCATTCTAGCCAATTATTCAATAACTACTTACCCAATTCCATTATCTGTGAACATACTAGTAAGGCATGTGTCATCATAACAACCCTATGTTAAGCTTCAAAAATATGTCTTGATAGTATAGGACACATTCTCATTTCCATACATTAGTTCCACGTCAGCTCACCATCAAATATTAACTCCACTCTTGACTTGAACTCAGTGTTACTGAGTGTTCAAGACAGACTCACTCCTTTGCCTTAGATTTGAATCAAGAGCAAAAGAGTACAATAAATAAGAAGTTAAATACATGAAGTCATCAGGGACAGAGTATGGGGGAAAACTAGCTAAAGATGAAAAGATCAAAATATACGTATTGGGCCTTTAGAAATAAATACCAGGTGATTAACAGATTACACAGAACACGCAAAAGAAAATATTGTACCTCTGGCAAACAAACAACACAGCAAATACATTTCTTGAAAGGTATTCACAGATTATAAGGAATATCTCAAATGACATCTAGCAATCCCCTCTTGATTCATCACAGGCTCAGAAATTCAAAGAATACTTTGCAACAATTGCACGCAAATCAGCAGTCCACTTATAACAATCTGAAGACTAAAACTGTACTGGAAGGTACCGTATTTTGGTACATGAACCACTTTCCGCTACCTCTGCAAATGTGACCACAGGAAAAAAATGGATAAAGATGAAACACATTGATCTGCTTCTGTGGATCAATTTCTACCTTCATTTGTATGACAGTGAGTGAATTATAAAGAAAACTTGTGAATAAGATTATAAATGGGAGCATACCTCTCAACTGTACAGATTTTGCCTCATATTTTGGTCCATTTTTCATAAAATTGTAGTTTTTTGGCAAATTAGTTACAAATCATTAAAGATTGAAGTTAAAAACTAATGACAGATATTTGACTTTCAGACTTCCATTCAAATAATTCATGCTAATGTAAAACCTGTTATTCTTTCAACTTCCTAAGTTTGTAAGAGCAATATTTAAAAATTGTTGCTATTTTTGGGTTTTTGTCCTGCTTTTTTTATGGCTTGGTCCAGATTTCTTGCTCTATGAGGTTGAGAGGTATCAATGGGAGTATTAAAGAAGGAATAGTCTTAAACCTATAAGTAAAAAAAAGTTATGCTGCTATTCAAAAGTGAAGATCACTAGGAGGTTCATCCCATCAGTATTCCAAACCCTCTGCTAAAGACCAGCCATAAAGTAGTGTGCAGATAGTTGTGCAGCGTTCTCATAGTAAAACACAACTTACTGTTATTCACCATAGTTTTAGATTAGGACAAAGAACACATGCAGCAGTCTTAATGTTAGCTGAATATTTCTCCAGCAACATGGACAAGGATCACATGATTCAGTTGCCTTCTTAGTCTTTTCAAAAGCCTTTGACCTGGATGATCATACGATCATGGTCAAGGAACTCACACAGGTTGTCTGCGATGGCATAACTTCAAAACAATTCTGCAAATATCTATAAAACTGAGAGCATACAGTATATCTTGGCCAAATGCACACACAATTTCCTATGAGCTCCCCCTCCCCCAAGTACCTCAGGGATGAATTTTTCGTCCCCTCCTCTTCTCCTCATGTGTCAAAAAGCATGTTTTGACATACCCCCCCCCACACACACAATAACATCTGTACCATCATGCACTCACTTCAAAGCTGTACTTAAGTCTCACCTACAAAATGCTGGTTATGCCCTTGTAACACTCTTCACTAGCATCTCCCACTCCACCCACCCACCCTCAACCTCTCTTCCACCCCCACTACCAACTTTGATTACAACCAACTCTGATTCTTGAAAGCTTACCATTTATATCACTGCTGTAATTTTTTACTGTAACAATGTGAATATCTGATATTTAATTATTAGAATACAAGCCATCTTAGATGGCACAGATGCTATGTGAGTACTGTATATATTATGTTATTCATCATGAACTAGGATTGCATTACTGTTACTTTTATACATGCAACTACATCTACTTCTTGTAATCATATTCTTAAATTCATCTATATTGTGGAGCTTTTCTCCCCGGGCCTCCGCTGAAAAAGGACCTGTGTCCAGTCGGAACTTCCCGGTCAACAAAGGTAAATAAATAAATACTGGATACACTGAGATTACAAAATATGCAGATGACGTCATACATTTATGCAGTGCTGACACTAAAAAAAAAATCAGAGAAATGCAGGACAGTTTTAATTTCAGAGCTAATCTCAAAAACAAAAAAGTAGGCTAATACAGTTTTACTAAGAATGGACGGCGTTATGAAGAGGGTAGTGAGACCAGCTATGTTATATGGGTTGGAGACAGTGGCATTGACAAAAAGGCAGGATTCAGAGCTGGATGTGGCAGAGTTAAAGATGTTAAGATTTGCACTGGGTGTGACAAGGGTAGACAGGATTAGGAATAAGTCAGCCCAGGTTGGACGGTTTGGAGACAAAGCCAGAGAGGAAAGACTGCGTTGGTTTGGACATGTGCTGAGGTGGGATGCTGGGTATATTGGGAAAAGGATGCTAAGGATGAAGCTGCCAGGTAACAGGAAAAGAGGAAGGCCTAAAATAAGGTTTATGGATGTGGTGAGAGGGGACATGCAGGTGGTTGGTGTGACACAGCAAGATGCAGGGGACAGGAAGAAATGGAAACAAATGATCCGCTGTGGCAACCCGTAATGGGAACAGCCAAAAGAAAAAGGAGGACAGCACTATGACAGTGCATCTAACTCCCCAAAAATAACAGGAATGCTTGGCCCAGACATGCAAATGAGTTTTATTTATTATTTTATTTTATTTTACATTTGTTGACCGGGCTAGTCCAGCTGGATATATGTCCATTTTCAGTGGAGGCCCGGGGAGAAAAGCTCCAACGATGTTACAGATAATTCACATAAACAGTCAATACAAGGTCAAAAATAATAACACATTGAGTCAGAACATGAGATATACATGCAAACAGGCATAGTCATCGCAGGAAATTACATAAACAAAGTTTAGTAGATATTTGCTATACAGATTCTAACAATAAGTATATAATATGTAAAAGGTGAAAAAGAAAATGATTAAAAGATTTTTTTTTTTTGTAGACAAGACTTGAACATTTGTCACACCAACCACCTGCATGTCCCCTCATTTTTAGAATCCAACGGTATCCTGACTGATAACTTCTCTTTTAAACAGCATGTTAACAAAGTGAATACAAATTCTCAAAAGTTTAAGTTGTCTACTGAGAACAAACCTGTATTCCAGCAAAAGCCCTGCTCTACTCAGCCTCTTTTCATGGTATGTGACAACACGAATACGTAGACTGACCAACTAAAACCATCTTTCCATCCCAAAAAAAGCTACCAAAATTGGAGACACTGCGCCCACCATTCACATTCTGAATTAACTGCAATAAGCTCCCTCATTAAAATAGACAGCTTTGCAGAAATTCTTAAGTTTAAATGTACTACCAAAAACCATTTATCTCAAATAAGATGCCTTTTCACACTGCAGGACATCTTAATATGATCAGACTCTAACATGTCTCCAGTCAGTGTTTGGATTTAAACTAGCTCAATGAATAATACTCATCAGCTTT